>NW_022448517.1:0-1816 GCF_009761245.1 Sapajus apella | reverse complement strand
TGTCCTAAGTGGTTTTGCCTAGATTTTCTTCTAGGGTTTTTATGGTGTTAGGTCTTATGTTTAAGTCTTTAAGCTATCTGGAGTTAATTTTAGTGTAAGGTGTCAGGAAGGGGTCTGGTTTCTGCACATCACTAGCCAGTTTTCCACACACCATTTATTAAACAGGGAATCATTTCCCCATTGCTTGTTATTGTCAGGTTTGTCAAACATCGGATGGTTGTAGATGTCTTGTGTTGCCTCCAAGGCCTCTGTTCTTTTTCATTGGTCTATATCTCTGTTTTGGTACCAGTGTGTCTTACTTTAACGTACAAAATAGCCCTAGGAGGTGGGTTCTCTGATCATCACCACCCATTCATTCATTCATCCATTTATTTTCTTGGTTAACAAATATGTGTTGAGGACCTCTGTGTGCAGGTTCCTTGGCAGCCCACCTAAGGTTGGTCACAGTTCCTAAGTGGCAGAGCAGGATCTGGACCCAGGAAATGTGTTGCCACTGGGCATGCTGGGTGCTCTGCTGTTGCCCCCCTGAGTCATCACTGGTGCCTGCGGCACTCATCCCCCACAGCAGTGTTCACTTAGATGTAGAGTACTGGGGCTGGTGAGGGTTACGGGCTGGACCAGGGGTCTCACTCTCTTACCTGGTGGTGGGAGAAGGAGACCCTGCAGGGCACAGGTGGTGATGGGAAGTGCCCGCACCAGCCTGTGACTTAGGACCTGCCCAAGGAGGGGTTTGATGAGGTCTAGGGCCTGACCACAGCTTTCCCTGTGCCTAAGTGAATCAGTAGTCGGGAATTTTGGAGAGCACCTCTCTTCCCAAGAAGGAAGTTTTAGCAGCACCCTCTGCTGGTGGAGCAGGGTCAGTGGAACAGGGAAGTGTGGCCAGGTGTCCTGGCCTGGACTTCAGGTAAACCACAGCTGTGGTCTAAGGTTTTTCTCCCTAAGAGCCTCCAGCACAGGAATAGCCGCACCCTGACCTCTGAGACAGTACATTATGGTGTGAGCTAAGCGGTGCTCTGGGTCAGCCACAGCCAAGGAGCCTGGGCAGCACGCCTTTCTCTGGGGTCCTGGTCTGCTGCTAGTGGAGGGGTGGTTCTCCCCTTGCTTTCCCTCTCTTTTCTCCCATGTAAAAGCCATGGAACTAGCATTCCTACAGTTTTTTCACTGGGCATTTCTTGGAGGATGAGCCGGTTATGATGGAGACTCAAGCCAGACTGCCTGGTTGGAATCTCAGCTCCATCCCTGCTGGACAGTGCAACTCTGTGCCTCGGTTTTCATCTGTAAAATGGGTAGGATAATAGCACCTTTTAGAGTTAGAAGCATTATAAATATTAGCTATTATACTTTTCCATTTCAGACAGAAGTTGTCAACACCATGTGTGGCTACAAAACTATCGACAAGGAGGTAAGTCTTTAAAATGCCTTTCCCTGGAAATGTTGCCCGTCCTGTTCCACCCTGGCGTGATTGGAGGGGTTTTTCCCTTCCCGTCCCTCCTTCCCTTGCCTCCTTCCCTTCCCTCTTCTCTTTTCTTCCCTTGTAACCTTCCCTTCTTCCCTTCTCTTCCCTCCCTTTCCCTCCATTCCTTCCCTTCTCTCTTCTCTTCTTCCCTTCTCTCTTCTCTTCTTCCCTCCTTCCCTTCCTTTGCCTCCTTCCCTCCCCTTCCCTCCTTTGCTTCCCTTTCCTTCTTCCCTTCCCTCCTACCCTTCCCTCCTTCCCTCCCCTTCCCTTCTTCCCATACCCCTTCCCTTCCCTTCCCATTGCGCCTTCCCTTCTCTTCTTCCCATCGCTCCTTCCCTTCCCTTTACTTTTCCCCTTCCC
>NW_022448516.1:0-1818 GCF_009761245.1 Sapajus apella | reverse complement strand
GCCACTGCACTCCAGCCTAGGTGACAGAGCAAGACTCCATCTCAAAACAAAAAAAAAAGCAAGTGACAAACTCAAAATTTTATTTTGGATGTAAAATATCTTGACGTTAGTAATCCTCAAAGTGAAGACAATGGTTGTTGACCTTTAAACTCTAAGAGAAAAGGCAAAAGGCAAAGTAAGGGCAACCTATATTTCATTAAATCTGAGAAGGCCTTTATTGTAAGATATGTTCATTTTCTATATGGTTAAGAAAAAGTTGTGAATTAAACTAAGACGCAATGCTTTCTTTCCTCAGACAATGTTTTCCATATTGAAAGACCCCTTTCAGATTTATTTAGACATGTCTTGTGACCATGTATCACTTAACATATCTAAAAAGGAAAACACACGTGAAATGAACTGATTAAGGTATTCCACAAAACTTGACATTCTCATTCTTCTGAATCACTTTTCGGTCATCAACGCCCATGTTTTCCTCGAGCAATTAATGTCCTCTGGGCTTTCAAGTGAACTGGTGATACACTGTCTTATGATCTCCCATATTTTCTTCTTAGCCACTGACATCTCTTTTTACAAGGTTTTTGCTGAGTGTGTGATAGATGATCCTTTTGTGCATATCTGGGTAACAAAACGTAACTCGGCTTTATCTACTTGTGAATATCTTCCCTCCTATAAAGCTATGCTTCTCAAACTTTCATGTTCATACTGATCACCTGGGGATCTTGTTAAACAGCAGGTATACAACAGGTCTGGGCAAGAGCCCGAGACCCGGCAGTTCTCACAAGCTCCCAGCTGAGGCCATCACTGCCAGCCCCAGTGCTGCAGTTTAAGTAGCAAAGCTATAAAGCAATTGATCCTATTGGTTGCTTCTTTGCAAGGAAATATGGAAGTGTGATTATTCCTCCAACAAATGGTTGTTTCACTAATATCAAATTTATGCCTGGCTGCTCTGTTTCCGTGCTCTTCTGCGTATGCAGTCATTTTTCATTTCAATGCCAAATTGTCACATAATCTTTTTGAAACACTTAAGTAGCAGTGAAATGCAACATGTCTAGCACTAGCAGTGCACATAACTCACTGAAGTGTGATGGTGGAGGGCGGAGCTAGGACCAAGCTGGTTGTGTCTTACCACTGATTGCAAGCTGTACTCTGATATCAGAGATACTGAAAAGCGGGAGAAGGTGCAATCTGGGTTCAAAGAAATATGGAGAATCTGTGGCAAACCTCTGTACTTTTAGCTTCCACTTTTTGCCATTTTTTTTTCTTTTTAAGAAAATGCTGAAATCAGTGTTCAGAATTCTGAGAGATGACACTAATAACCCTGGTGTGTTTCGCTCTGTCTCTGTTTTTAACCTTTCGGCTTCACCTTTGTAAATGGAACACTAGGACGAAAGTTCCTTGGTGTGTGAGTGTTGGTGATGTGTGTGTTTACAACTGATGTCGCAGCATTCAGTCAACTGAGCACTGACTTGTTGAAAATGCCCAACTCTGAGCTCCACCCAACCTGCAGAAGCAGCATCTCTGGGGGCTGATCCCAGCAAACTCTTTTACCAAGTCCCCCAGGGGAGTCTTCGGTCACTCAAGCTTGAGAACCACTGGTTTAGTGTCTTCATGCCTTCCTGCAAGATTTAGTCCATCAGCCTTCCAGCAGGGGACAACTATAGGGCATGTCCCAAACACTGTACAGGTGCTTGAGGGAGCACCGAGGGGCCTGGTGCAGCGCCTGACCCCACCTCACAGAGCCTATGCTCCAGATGGGTAGCCACAGGAAGTTGCAGTGAGCAGAGATCATGCCACTGCACTCCAGCCTAGGTGACA
>NW_022448515.1:0-1818 GCF_009761245.1 Sapajus apella | reverse complement strand
TGTCACCTAGGCTGGAGTGCAGTGGCATGATCTCTGCTCACTGCAACTTCCTGTGGCTACCCATCTGGAGCATAGGCTCTGTGAGGTGGGGTCAGGCGCTGCACCAGGCCCCTCGGTGCTCCCTCAAGCACCTGTACAGTGTTTGGGACATGCCCTATAGTTGTCCCCTGCTGGAAGGCTGATGGACTAAATCTTGCAGGAAGGCATGAAGACACTAAACCAGTGGTTCTCAAGCTTGAGTGACCGAAGACTCCCCTGGGGGACTTGGTAAAAGAGTTTGCTGGGATCAGCCCCCAGAGATGCTGCTTCTGCAGGTTGGGTGGAGCTCAGAGTTGGGCATTTTCAACAAGTCAGTGCTCAGTTGACTGAATGCTGCGACATCAGTTGTAAACACACACATCACCAACACTCACACACCAAGGAACTTTCGTCCTAGTGTTCCATTTACAAAGGTGAAGCCGAAAGGTTAAAAACAGAGACAGAGCGAAACACACCAGGGTTATTAGTGTCATCTCTCAGAATTCTGAACACTGATTTCAGCATTTTCTTAAAAAGAAAAAAAAATGGCAAAAAGTGGAAGCTAAAAGTACAGAGGTTTGCCACAGATTCTCCATATTTCTTTGAACCCAGATTGCACCTTCTCCCGCTTTTCAGTATCTCTGATATCAGAGTACAGCTTGCAATCAGTGGTAAGACACAACCAGCTTGGTCCTAGCTCCGCCCTCCACCATCACACTTCAGTGAGTTATGTGCACTGCTAGTGCTACACATGTTGCATTTCACTGCTACTTAAGTGTTTCAAAAAGATTATGTGACAATTTGGCATTGAAATGAAAAATGACTGCATACGCAGAAGAGCACGGAAACAGAGCAGCCAGGCATAAATTTGATATTAGTGAAACAACCATTTGTTGGAGGAATAATCACACTTCCATATTTCCTTGCAAAGAAGCAACCAATAGGATCAATTGCTTTATAGCTTTGCTACTTAAACTGCAGCACTGGGGCTGGCAGTGATGGCCTCAGCTGGGAGCTTGTGAGAACTGCCGGGTCTCGGGCTCTTGCCCAGACCTGTTGTATACCTGCTGTTTAACAAGATCCCCAGGTGATCAGTATGAACATGAAAGTTTGAGAAGCATAGCTTTATAGGAGGGAAGATATTCACAAGTAGATAAAGCCGAGTTACGTTTTGTTACCCAGATATGCACAAAAGGATCATCTATCACACACTCAGCAAAAACCTTGTAAAAAGAGATGTCAGTGGCTAAGAAGAAAATATGGGAGATCATAAGACAGTGTATCACCAGTTCACTTGAAAGCCCAGAGGACATTAATTGCTCGAGGAAAACATGGGCGTTGATGACCGAAAAGTGATTCAGAAGAATGAGAATGTCAAGTTTTGTGGAATACCTTAATCAGTTCATTTCACGTGTGTTTTCCTTTTTAGATATGTTAAGTGATACATGGTCACAAGACATGTCTAAATAAATCTGAAAGGGGTCTTTCAATATGGAAAACATTGTCTGAGGAAAGAAAGCATTGCGTCTTAGTTTAATTCACAACTTTTTCTTAACCATATAGAAAATGAACATATCTTACAATAAAGGCCTTCTCAGATTTAATGAAATATAGGTTGCCCTTACTTTGCCTTTTGCCTTTTCTCTTAGAGTTTAAAGGTCAACAACCATTGTCTTCACTTTGAGGATTACTAACGTCAAGATATTTTACATCCAAAATAAAATTTTGAGTTTGTCACTTGCTTTTTTTTTTGTTTTGAGATGGAGTCTTGCTCTGTCACCTAGGCTGGAGTGCAGTGGC
>NW_022448514.1:349-1818 GCF_009761245.1 Sapajus apella | reverse complement strand
ACACCACTGCACTCCAGCCTGGGAGGCTCCACAGAGCAAGACTCCATGTCCAAAAAAAAAAAAAAAAAAAGGAGGAAGAGACATCAACAAAAATTGGTGATGAATGAGATAGCAGTGGCCCTGCCCGGCTAAAATATATATATACATATATACGTGTGTATATATATATTTATATATTTGTATTTTTAGTATAAACTAGGTTTCTTCTCATTGCCTAGGCTGGTCTGGAGGTCCTGACCTCTGGTGATCCACCCACATAGGCCTCCCAATGTACTGAGATTACAGGTTGAGTCACCACACCCAGCACCCCCTCCTCTTTTTTTGTTTTTTTTTTGTTTTTTTGTTTTTTTGTTTTTTTTGAGAGGGAATCTCACTGTGTCTCCCATGTTGGAGTACAGTGGCAAAACCTCAGCTCACTTCAACCTCCCCCTCCCAGGTTCAAGCGATTCTCTGGCTCAGCCTCTCGAGTTGCTGGGATTAAAGGAGTGTGCCACCATGCCAGGCTAAGTTTTTTTATTTCTGATATAAATGGGGTTTGGCCATGTTGACCAGGCTGATCTCAGACTCCTGACCTCAGGTAATCCACCGGCGTTGGCCTCCCAAAGTGCTGGAATTACACACGGGAGCCCACCCCATCCCCATCCAAGTAAATTTCTTGATTGCACAGAATGTGTGGTGATATTGGTGGACTTAAGGACATCCTCTCCAGCATTAAGTGTTGTGTTTTGTGTGTGCTGTGCTTTTTGTTGTTTGTTTGTTTTGAGACAGTCTCACTCTGTTGCCAGGCTGGACTTCAGTGGTGTGATCTTGGCTCACTGCAACCTCCACCTCCCGGGTTCAAGTCATTCTCCTGCCTCAGCCTCCTGAGTAGCTGGGAATACAGGCACAGGCCACCACACCCAGCTAATTTTTTAAAAAAGTATTTTTAGTAGAGATGGGGTTTCACCATGTTGGCCAGGATGGTCTCAATCTCTTGACCTCATGATCTGACTGCCTCAGGCTCCCAGAGTGCTGGGATTATAGGCATTAGCCACTGTGCCTGGCCTGTGCTCTGCTTGTAAACCCTTCTTTTTAAAGTGGGGCAGATTGGAAAGTTTTCCTTGTTTTCATGGCCCACATGAAGCTTGTTTTGAACTGTTTTATGTTCACAGTTTGGGATTTTTGAGGCAATATTACTGAGCTGCCCTGTCAACTTGAATTTGAGCCCTTTATCTGCCACTAACCTTGCCATGTGACTATGAGCAAAGTACCTAGCCTTTCTGTTCTTCAGTTTCTTTATCTGCAAAATGCAGATTATGCCCAGCTCAAAGCAGTGGTGTGAGGAATAAATGAAGCTATGTGTAGATCACTTTTACATGGTATGTGACACTTCACAGGCACCAAATCGTTATTGCTGGGAGTATCAGCATATTTTGGCTTGTCTACACACACACACACACACACACACACACACACACACACACACACAC
>NW_022448514.1:0-249 GCF_009761245.1 Sapajus apella | reverse complement strand
CTTGGTTTAGAGCCTTTGTGTGTCTTTGCATGGAACATATCTCAAAATAATAAGAGCTATTTATGGCAAACCTACAGCCAAAATCGTACTGAATGGGCAAAAGCTGGAAGCATTTCTTTTGAATACTGGTACAAGACAAGGATGCCCTCTCTTACCACTCCTATTCAACATAGTATTGGAAGTTCTGTCCAGGGCAATCAGACAAGAGAAAGAAATAAAGGGTATTTAAATAGGAAGAGAGGAAGTCAA
>NW_022448513.1:559-1818 GCF_009761245.1 Sapajus apella | reverse complement strand
TCTTCTAATAGCTGCGTTTGGATATTCCAGAGTGAATGAGACTATAGACTGTAACGAGAAATATCTTCCTCTAAAACAAAAAAGCAGGTATCTAGCAGAATCGTTGTCAAGCTCTGCAATCAACTTACAGAGGTAAACTGATGTGTGAGAGCAGCAGGTCAGAAATGCTTTCCTTGGAGAATCTGGAAACAGATATTTCCAGTCATATACAGGCATGTAAGAACTGGCAGTAAGACTGCGTTTAAAACACAGGAGAAACATCTAGTTCAAACTGCTCTGCTTTGTGTTTGCTCACCTTGGCAAGTGGCATCTATGTGTTGATTAAGCGAGTTAGAAACACGTTTCTTCTAAAAGGTGCATTTAAATATTCCAGAGTGACTGAGACTATAGGCTGTAAGGAGAAATATGTTGGTCTAAAACAAAAACGCACCTATCTAGCAGAATGGTTGTTAAGCTGTACAATCAACTTACAGATTTAAACTGATGTATAAGTGCAGCAGTTCAGAAATCCTTTCTTTGCACAATAGGGAAGGAGATATTTCCAGACGTATACAGGCATATGAGAACTAGCAGGAATACTGCGTTTAAAACACAGGAGTAACGTCTGTTTCAACCTGCTCTGCTTTGTGTTCGTTCAACTTAGGAAGTTGCGTCTATGTTTAGATTCAGCGAGTTAGAAACGAGCTTCTTCTAAAAGCTGCGTTTTGATATTTCAGAGTGACTGAAACCATAGGCAGTAATGAGAATTATAGTGCTCTAAAACAAAAACGCAGCTCTCTAGGAGAATGGTTGTTAAGCTGCGGAATCAATATACAGAGTTAAAGTAATGTGGGTGTGCAGCAGTTCAGAAACTCTTTCTTTGGAGAATCTGGAAACAGGTATTTCCAGCCATTTACAGGCATATAAGAACTTACAGTAAGACTGCATTTAAAACACAGGAGAAACGTCTATTTCAAACTGCTCTGCTTTGTGTTCATTCACGTTAGGACGTTGCCTCTATGTTTAAATTCAGCGAGTTAGAAACACGTTTCTTCTGAAAGCTGCGTTTGGATATTCCAGAGTGACTGAGAGCATAGGTTGTAATGAGAAGTATATTGACCTGAACCAAAAACGCAGCTATCGAGCCGAATTTTTGTTAACCTGTAGAATCAACTTACAGAGTTAAACTGATGTGTGTGTGTGCAGAAGTTCAGAAATCCTTTCTTTGGAGAATCTGGAAACAGATATTTTCAGTCATATTGAGGCATAGGAATACAAGC
>NW_022448513.1:0-459 GCF_009761245.1 Sapajus apella | reverse complement strand
GGAGAATCTGGAAACAGGTATTTCCAGCCATTTACAGGCATATAAGAACTTACAGTAAGACTGCATTTAAAACACAGGAGAAACGTCTATTTCAAACTGCTCTGCTTTGTGTTCATTCACGTTAGGACGTTGCCTCTATGTTTAAATTCAGCGAGTTAGAAACACGTTTCTTTTATAATCTGCGTTTGGATATTCCTGAGTGAATTTGACTATAGGATGTCATGAGAAATATCTTGCTCTAAAACAAAAACGCAGCTATCTAGCAGAATGTTTGTCAATCTGTATAATCAACTGACGGAGTTAAACTGATGAGTGTGTGCAGCAGTTCAGAAACACTTTCTTTGGAGAATCTGGAAACAGATATTTCCAGCCATATGCAGGCGTGTAAGAACTGGCTTAAGTCTGCGTTTATAACACAGGAGAAACATCTCTTTCAAACTGCTCTGTTTTGTGTTCACT
>NW_022448512.1:0-1976 GCF_009761245.1 Sapajus apella | reverse complement strand
ATTTCTGATACTTTCTGATTCCTACCTAAGTGCTAGCCTCTCATCAATTCTGATCAGTTCTGATTCCTATTTCAGTGATATGCACTGATCAGTTCTAATCATTTCTGTTTCCTACCTCAGTGCTAGGCTCTGATCAATTCTGCTCATTTCTGATTCCCACTTCAGTGCTAGGCTCTTATGAATTCGGATAGGTTCTGATTCCTATCTCCGTGCTAGGCTCCGATCAATTCTGATTCCTACCTCGGTGCTAGGCTCTGATAAATTCTGATCATTTCTGATTGCCACCTCAGTGCTAGGCTCTGATCAATTCTGCTCATTTCTGATTCCTGCATCCCTGCTAGGCTCGGATCAGTTCCGCTTATTTCTGATTCCTACCTCCGTGCTAGACTCTGATCAATTCTGATTCCTACCTCAGTGCTAGCCTCTGATCAATTCTGATTATTTCTGATTGCCTCCTCGGTGCTAGGCTATGATCAATTCTGATACTTTCTGATTCCTACCTAAGTGCTAGGCTCTTATCAGTTCTGATCATTTCTGATTCCTACCTCAGTGCTAGGCTCTGATCAATTCTGATCATTTCTGACAGCCACCTCAGTGCTAGGCTCTCATCAAATCTGATTATTTCTGATTACTATCTCCGTGCTAGGCTCTGATCAATTCTGATCATTTCTGATTCCTACCTCAGTGCTAGGCTCTGATCAATTCTGATTGCTGTCTCAGCGCTAGGCTCTGATCAATTCTGATCATTTCTGATTCCTACCTCAGTGCTAGGCTCTGATCAATTCTGATCATTTCTGATTGCCACCTCGGTGCTAGGCTCTTATCATTTCTGATACTTTCTGATTCCTACCTAAGTGCTAGGCTCTCATCAATTCTAATCAGTTCTGATTCCTACCTCAGTGCTAGGCTCTTATCAATTCTGATCATTTCTGATTCATACCTCAGTGCTAGGCTCTGCTCAATTCTGTTGATTTCTGATTCCTAGCTCAGTGCGAGGCTCTGTTCAATTCTGCATATTTCTGATACCTACCTCAGTGCTAGGCTCCGATCAATTCCGATCATTTGTGATTCCTACCTCAGTGCTAGGCTCTGATAAATTCTGATCATTTCTGATGGCCACCTCGGTTCTAGGCTCTGATCAATTCTGATCATTTCTGATTCCTACCTGAGTGCTAGGCTCTGATCAATTCTGAATCCTACCTCAGTGCTAGGCTCTGATCAATTCTGCTCATTTCTGATTGCCACCACAGTGTTAGGCTCTGAGCAATTCTGACTATTTCTGATTTCTACCTCAGTGCTAGGCTCTGATCAATTCTGATTCCTGCCTCAGCGCTAGGCTCTGATCATTTCTGATTCCTACCTCAGTGCTAGGCTCTGGTCAATTCTGATCATTTCTGATTGCCACCACAGTGTTAGGCTCTGATCAATTCTGCTCATTTCTGATACCTACCTCAGTGCTAGGCTCTGATCAATTCTGCTCATTTCTGATTCCTACTTCAGTGCTAGGCTCTGATCAATTCTGATTCCTACCTCAGTGCTAGGCTCTGGTCAATTCTGTTTATGTCTGATTCCTAGCTCAGTGCGAGGCTCTGATCAATTCTGCTCATTTCTGATACCTACCTCAGTGCTAGGCTCCGATCAATTCTGATCATTTCTGATTCCTACCTCAGTGCTAGTCTCTCATCAATTCTGATCATTTGTGATTCCTACCTCGGTTCTAGGCTCTGATCAATTCTGATCATTTCTGATTGCCACCTCAGTGCTAGGCTCTGATCAGTTCTGCTCATTTCTGAGTCCTACTTCAGTGCTAGGCTCTGATCAATTCTGATCATTTCTCATTCCTACCTCAGTGCTAGGCTCTCATCAATTCTGCTCGTTTCTGATTCCTACCTCAGTGCTAGGCTCTGATTAATTCTGATTCCTACCTCTGTGGTAGGTTCTGATAAATTCTGATCATTTCTGATTCCTACGTCAGT
>NW_022448511.1:0-1819 GCF_009761245.1 Sapajus apella | reverse complement strand
GGGCTTTATCTCATCGTGAAATAGACTCATAAGTGTTCCCGCATTTGAATGCAAGAGACAATTTGTCTGCCTTTGCAGTTGTAGAGACAAGAACTCAGGAAAGATAAATTAATTGGTTCCCCGCAGTTGCTAAAGACACTGCTGAAGATAGAGCCTGGAAACCTCATTCTTAGTCCAGGGCTCTTTGACTCTAACAAGCTACCTCCTGTCACATCCTCCTTCCTGTCCTTTAAAACTGGATGGATGCTGACTCCTGCCCCAAAGACCATGTTCCAGCAAGAAATGAGGAGAGATTTGCAATCCTGTGACCTCCAACCCCATGGGTTTTCCATCTCAGTTTTTGACCAGGAAGTCCCGCTCATGTCATGGCTATGAATTTTTAGTGGAAAGAAATAAAACTATCATTGTGCGGGTGTGGCAGTGTGGGGAATTTCATAAGCCTGGGGCTGTGTGTCATCAGGGCCTGTGCCCACCTTACCTGGGCTGAGCTTGTTGACATAACGCTCTGCCAGCCTGTGCCGCTTAGCCAGCTGCACTCGGAGGTCCTGACCCTCGGGCGTGTCATGGTCATCAGGAGTGACGAGGGCCATGAAATGCTGATTCAGTGAGTGGGGCACATCTCTCACTTCCTGTAACTTCTCCCGTAACTGGGTCAACTCCTTTGTCTGATAGTGAACCAGGGCTTTATATTGCCTACGGTGAGATAGCAGGGAAGGTTTAATAACGGAAAGGGATGAGTGATCAGTTCATTACTGCAACGGAGGTTTATGTGAGAATGTCCTGAAGGAGCCCTCCAAGCAGAAGGTCACAACATGTTTGGGGAAATGCCTGTAGTCCGGATGTATGTATGTATGTCTGTGTTTGTGTGTGTGTGTGTGTGTGTGTGTGTGTGTGTGTGTATCTACAGCATATCTATATCTATATCTATATCTATATATTTCGAGATGATAAAGGTTAAACCACGAAGGATTGGACCCCAGGAATTCCCAGCTGGTTTTGACAGGAGGCATAAGGTAGTGGTCCCAGGAAGCAAAGGGGGGTTCCAATTAAGAGGGAACAGGTAACCCTCCTCTCTCTGCAACAGAGCATGGCTTCCATGGGAACCAGACAGGAAGAGAGCAGCTGGTGTTCATTGCACTGGACAGACAGGAGCCGAGGAAGACAGAGACTCAGCTGCTTCTGTATGGGACAGTCTTCACAGCACACACACAGTGGCCACGCCGTGTGTCTAAGCTGGGTTGTATTTAACATAATGTGGCCAACGAAATACAGGTGTCTGAGCCATGGTAGACACCGGAGATGGTGTGCCTTCTAGATTTTTTTACATTTTCACATTGTGACATGAAATGTACATTTTTCCAGGTACTTTTCTTGGTGTTTAACTTGGCTAGATGCTTCCTAATTCCTCTGCTTCTTTCCTCTTTGCTGTTTATCTTCTCTAACAAGAGTCTAAAGACAACCATGTAGAAAGCGACTTTGCATCTCATCCTGGCTTCAATACAAGGGACGACAGGTCTCCTCTGTGTGTGCAGGAAGTCCCTAGGGTTAGTGAGGTCATCGAGGGTCGTGCTAAAGGTACCATGAAGACAATGGACAAGCATGTTAACGAGGCTATTTCCTTGCTGGTGAGTGTGTGAAATCAGTGCACTCTGCAGCTGTCTGTATCCTGCATCTGGAGTCTGTGACTACCCTCACCTCCCTTATGTTCTTTCTGAGACCTTTTCCATGTTTCACCACCCATTACCCGCTCCTGATTATTTAGTGTTACCTCGGGGCAGCTGATTCCCATATTTTCTCGACCTCCTCATCTGTCCCATCT
>NW_022448510.1:162-1819 GCF_009761245.1 Sapajus apella | reverse complement strand
TTTTTTTTTAGAATGTGGTTTCACCATGTTGCCCAGGCTGGTCTCAAATTCCTGACCTCAAGGGATCCACCTGCCTTGGGCTACCAAAGTGCTGAGATTACAGGCATGAGCCACCACACCCAGCCATGAGCCTGGTAGTGGCACACGACTATAATATCAGCTACTCTAGAGGCTAAAGTGGGAGGATCACCCCAGCCTGGGAGGTGGAGGTTGCAGTGAGCCAAGATTGCACCTCTGCACTCCAGCCTGGGCAACAGAGTGAGACTCCATCTCAAAAAACAAAAACAAACAAACGACAACAACAGCAAAAAAACTGCGTGCTTAGGAAAAAAAGAAGTGTGGAGATTCTGACCCCTGTTAAACGTTATGCAAAGCATGGAAGAGAGGCAAGAAAGAGGGCTGTGTGTTCTCAGTGTCATACTTGAGTTCTGTATGATAGGCCTACTCAGGGATGATTTAATTCTCTAAGGAAATGATCCTTTTTGGCATGCTATTTACTATTGACTAGGCTCAGGCTATGAAGTTGTATGTTAACTTGTAGATTATTGTCTGGTAAACATGCAAATGACTTCTCTTTAGTAGAAACAAATACTCCAAATGGCCATTATCTTATCACCCTGTAGGACATTAACTAGTTTCAGTCTCTAACTTAGCAAATTTATTCCAGCATGTCTTTCCTAGAGACCTTTATAAATCTCTATTTCTCAAATGCCCTTTGAACCAACTTTTCTATCTGCTGATTCCTTCACTCATATGTCAAACAAATCTTTCTTTTTTTTTTTTTTTTTTTTGAGACAGTGTCTCATTCTGTCACCCAGGCTGGAGTGCAGTGGGATTATCTCGGCTCACTGCAACCTCTACCTCCCAGGTTCAAGCAGTTCTTCTGCCTCAGCCTCCTGAGTAGCTAGGATTACAGAAGCGTGCTATCACGCCTGGCTAATTTTTGTATTTTTAGTAGAGACAGGGTTTCACCATGTTGGTCAGGTTGGTCTCAAACTCCTGACCTCCTGATCCACCCAGCTAGGCCTCCCAAAGTGCTGGGATTACAGGTGTGAGCCACTGCACCTGGCCAAACAAAATCTTTCTCTCTCTCTCTTTTTCTCTCTCTCACACATACTAACACACACATATGTATATATTTGTCTGGGAACCATGTTTTAACTTTGGGCAAGTTACTGATACACGTTACTGATACAGGAGCTAGAAAGAAACCATTTAGGCAGATGGTGGAGGTAAGAGAGTCCTTGGTAAGGTTTCCTTTTAATAGAAAGCAGCCCCCAAAACATTTCTTTTCTAACAAAAAGTAGCCTAAAAAAATCAAGCTTCCCGCATAGATAAATGAGCTAAAAGCTTGCATAGGTAAATGCTGGCATCTGTGCCAATAGAAAAAAGCCAGGTGTATTTAACATGGAAGTTCCCTCCTTCCTTTTTTTGCCACCATGCGTGTAGTAAAAAAAAGCAGGCAATAAGGCACTGGCCAGGTAGAGACTCCATCTGCATAGTAAAAGATTAGGGTAGGATGGCCAGCTGCTTTGCGTGTTATGCAAATGACACACCTGGTCTGACCAATCTCTCGTGCCCTATGTAAATCAGACACTGCCTTCTCAAGCTTGTCTATAAAACCCTGTGCATTTCACCATGGAACTGAAGACCCACT
>NW_022448509.1:1357-1820 GCF_009761245.1 Sapajus apella | reverse complement strand
GATCTTAAAGCTAATTCTTAAGAGTCTGTATATGGCTGGAAATATCTCTTTCCAGATTCTCCAAAGAAAGTGTTAGTGAACTGCTAAATTCACCCAAGTGTTTACCTCTGTAAGTTTAATATACACCTTGACAATCATTCTGCTACACAGTTCCGTTTTTGTTTTAGAGACAGATATTTCTCATTAAACCCTATACTCCCATTCACTCAGGAATATCCAAACGCAGCTTTTTGGAGAAACGTGTTTCTAAATGGCAGAATCTAAACATAGATGCAACTTCCGAAGGTGAACGAACACACAGTGGAGCAGTTTGAAAGAGACTTTTCTCGTATGATTTAGATGCGATCGTAAAGCTAATTCTTAAGAGTCGTTATATGGCTGGAAATATCTCTTTCCAGATTCTACAAAGAAAGGGTTAGTGAACTGCTACATTCACACAATTGTTCAACTCTGTAAGTTTAAT
>NW_022448509.1:0-1257 GCF_009761245.1 Sapajus apella | reverse complement strand
GTTAAACCCTATACTCCCATTCACTCAGGAATATCCAAACGCAGCTTTTTGAAGCAACGTGTTTCTAACTCGCAGAATGTAAACATAGATGCAACTTCCGAAGGTGAACGAACACACAGTGGAGCAGTTTGAAATAGACGTTTCTCGTATGATTTAGATGCGATCTTAAAGCTAATTCTTAAGAGTCTGTAAATGGCTGGAAATATCTCTTTCCAGATTCTCCAAAGAAAGCGATAGTGAACTGCTACATTCACACAATTTCTTAAATCTGTAAGTTTAATATACACCTTGACAATCATTCTGCTACATAGCTCCGTTTCTGTTTTAGAGCCACATATTTCTCATTAAAACCTATACTCCCATTCACTCAGGAATATCCAAACGCAGCTTTTTGGAGAAACGTGTTTCTAGCTCGCAGAACCTAAACATAGATTCAACTTCTGAAGTTGAACGAACACGCAGTGGATCAGTTTGAAAGAGACCATTCTCGTATGATTTAGATGTGATCTTAAATCTAATTCTTAAGCGTCTGTATATGGCTGGAAATATCTCTTTCCAGATTCTACAAAGAAAGGGTTAGTGAACTGCTACATTCACACAATTGTTTAACTCTGTAAGTTTAATATACACCTTGACAATCATTCTGCTATATAGCTCCGTTTTTGTTTTAGAGACAGATGTTTTTCATTAAAACCTATACTCCCATTCACTCAGGAATATCCAAACGCAACTTTTTGGAGAAACGTGTTTCTAACTCGCAATGTAAACATACATGCAACTTCCGAAGGTGAACGAACACACAGTGGAGCAGTTTGAAAGAGACGTTTCTCGTATGATGTGGATGCCATCTTAAAGCTAATTCTTAAGAGTCTGTATAGGGCTGGAAATATCACTTTCCAGATTCTCCAAAGAAAGGGTTAGTGAACTGCTACATTCACACAATTGTTTAACTCTGTAAGTTTAATATACACCTTGACAATCATTCTGCTACATAGCTCCGTTTTTGTTTTAGATCCAGATATTTCTCATTAAACCCTATACTACCATTCACTCAGGAATATCCAAACGCAGCTTTTTGGAGAAACGTGTTTCTAGCTCGCAGAACCTAAACATAGATTCAACTTCCGAAGTTGAACGAACACACAGTGGAGCAGTTTGAAAGAGACCTTTCTCGTATGATTTAGATGCGATCTTAAAGCTAATCTTAAGCGTCTGTATATGGCTGGAAATATCTCTTTCCAGATCCTCCAAAGAAAG
>NW_022448508.1:710-1820 GCF_009761245.1 Sapajus apella | reverse complement strand
TGTGTGTGTGTGTGTGTGTGTGTGTGTGTGTGTGTGTGTGTGTGTGTGTGTAGACAAGCCAAAATGTGCTGATCCTCCCAGCAATAATGATTTGGTGTCTGTGAAGTGTCACATACCATGTAAAAGTGATCTACACATAGCTTCATTTATTCCTCACACCACTGCTATGAGCTGGGCACAATCTGCATTTTACAGATAAAGAAACTGAAGAACAGAGAGGCTAGGCACTTTGCTCATAGTCACATGGCAAGGTTAATGGCAGATAAAGGGCTCAAATTCAGGTTGACAGGGCAGCTCAGCAATATTGCCTCAAAAATCCCAAACTGTGAACATAAAACATTTCAAAACAAGCTTCATGTGGGCCATGAAAACAAGGAAAACTTTCCAATCTGCCCCACTTTAAAAAGAAGAGTTTACAAGCAGAGCACAGGCCAGGCACAGTGGCTAATGCCAGTAATCCCAGCACTCTGGGAGCCTGAGGCCGTCGGATCATGAGGTCAAGAGATTGAGACCATCCTGGCCAACATTGTGAAAACCCATCTCTACTAAAAATACTTCTTTAAAAAATTAGCTGGGTGTGGTGGCCTGTGCCTGTATTCCCAGCTACTCAGGAGGCTGAGGCAGGAGAATCGCTTGAACCCGGGAGGTGGAGGTTGCAGTGAGCCAAGATCACACCACTGAAGTCCAGCCTGGCAACAGAGTGAGACTCTGTCTCAAAAAAACAAACAAACAAAAAGTAGAGCACACACAAAACACAACACTTAATGCTGCAGAGGATGTTCTTAAGTCCACCAATATCACCACACATTCTGTGCAATCAAGAAATTTACTTGGATGGGGGTGGGGTGGGCTCCCGTGTGTAATTCCAGCCCTTTGTGGGGACAACGCCGGTGGATTACCTGAGGTCAGGAGTCTGAGACCAGCCTGGTCAACATGGCCAAACCCCATTTATATCAGAAATAAAAAAACTTAGCCTGGCATGGTGGCACACTCCTGTAATCCCAGCAACTCGAGAGGCTGAGCCAGAGAATCGCTTGAACCTGGGAGGGGGAGGTTGAATTGAGCTTAGATTTTGCCACTGTACTCCAGCATGGGAGACACAGTGAGACT
>NW_022448508.1:0-610 GCF_009761245.1 Sapajus apella | reverse complement strand
TATATATATATATATATATATATATATATATATATTTTAGCCGGGCAGTGCCACCGCTATCCCATTCATCACCAATGTTTGTTGATGTCTCTTCCTCTTTTTTCTTTTTTTTTTTTGGAGATGGAGTCTTGCTCTGTGGAGCCTCCCAGGCTGGAGTGCAGTGGTGTGATATCAGCTCACTGCAACCTCTACCTCCTGGGTTTAAGCGATTCTTCTGCCTCAACCTCACAAGTAGCTGGGACTACAGGCATGCACCACAATGCCTGGCTAATTTTTGTATTTTTAGTAGGGATGGGGTTTCACCATGTTGGCCAGGATGGTCTCAAACTCCTGACCTCCAGTCATCCATTTGCCTTGGGCTCCCAAACTGCTAGGATGACAGCAGTAAGCCACCATGCCTGGCTTTTTCTTTTCTTTTTTTTTTTTTGAGATGGGGTCTTCCTGTGTTTCCCAGGTAGGCCCTCAAGCAACCCTCCCACCTCAGCCTCCTGAGTTGCTGAGATTATAGGTGAGTGTCACCTTGCCTAACACTAGAAGCATGATTTTGTCACCGCAGACCCCTCTCATTCCCTTTCATAGGAAGTCACTGAGCACCAGAGAAGCTTGAGCC
>NW_022448507.1:0-1820 GCF_009761245.1 Sapajus apella | reverse complement strand
TGAGCCACCGCGCCCAGCCGGAAATTGTTTTTTAATTGAAAAGGATCTAAAGATTGAGAAAACCTGAGGGAAAGTCCTGGACAGGACAAAAGCATATGTTATAGAAATAAACTCTCCTCTCACTTCAGATAGACAATCTAATGTTTTTCCTTTTGTTTTTCTTTCATATGACCTATAGCAAAAAATACATTTCATATTGCAACCCAGGGAAGCACATGTATACACACAGAATATATTGCAACAAAAGTTTTTCAAAGCAGTATTTTCTGTTTTGTCCTGTTCAATTTTATTTATTTTTTCAAGTTCATTTATTTGTTTATTTATTTTTGAGACACAGTTTTGCTCTTGTCACCCAGGCTGGAGTGCAGTGGCGCAATTTTGGCCCACTGCAACCTCCACCTAGATTTAATCGATTCTTGTGCCTCAGCCTTCTGAGTAGCTAGGATTACAGGCATACCCAACCACGCCTGCTACTTTTGTATTTTTAGTAGAGATGTGGTTTCTCCATGTTGGTCAGGCTGGTCTCGAACTCCCAACCTCAGGAGATCTGCCCACCTTGGCCTCCCAAAGTGCTCGGATTACAGGCATGAGCCACCATGCCAGGCTGATTCTTTTATTTTTTATTTATTTATTTTTTTGAGACAGGGTCTCACTCTGTCACCCAGGCTGGAGTGCAGTGGTGTGCTCTCACCACAACCTCTGGCTCCCAGGTTCAAGCTATTCTTGTGCCTCAGCCTCCTGCGTAGCTGGGATTACAGGCTCACACCACCATGCCTGGCTAATTTTTGTATTTTTGGTAGAGACAGGGTTCCACTATGTTGGCCAAGCTAGTCCCAAACTCCTGGCCTCAAGTGATCCACCCGACTTGGCCTCCCAAAGTGCTGGAATTACGAGCCACCACATGCTCGGCCTATTTTTAATTATTAAAATAACCACCAGCAGGGTGTGACCTATAGTTTGCAGTTTGCAAAATACTCCTAATACTCTTCCCCAAAGATAACTAGTGTTAGTGGTCTCGTCTGCATTCTTCTAGTTTTATTTTACGCTTACACAAAATGAGCACATACTATAACTTATATGCCTTTTTTTCTTATATACCTTGACAATATTCTCCAGGGAATGTGTGCTTACAGTTCCCCTGGAAGCTAAATTCTGTGGGCCCCCCTCCCCTGGGCCCCCCAAAAAGATTTTACCAACAGCACTTTCTTTTTCACATTTGGATAGTCTTCCTCAACGAATTTTTCTTCTTGTATTTAACCAGTTCTCTATGTATGAACCCTTTTTTTTTGAGAATGAGCCCCACTCTGTTGACCAGGCTGGACTGCAGTGGCATGATCTCGGCTCACTGCAACCTCCACTTCCTGGGTTTAAGCAATTCTCCTGCCTCAGCCTCCCGAGTAGCTGGGATTACAGGTGCGCACAACCATGCCTGGCTAATTTTTGTATTTTTAGTAGAGATGAGGTTTAACCATGTTGGCAAGCCTGGTCTCAAACTCCTGACCTCAGGGGATCCCCCTGCCTCAGCCTCCCAAAGTACTGGGATTACAGGTGTGAACCACCGCACCTGGCCTATGTATGAATCCTTAAATTACATTTCAGCTATTAGTTTGTATACACAGTGCTGTGTGGGTCCCTTGGCAAGCTTTCAGGAGTGTATCTGTAGTGTACATTCTTAGGAGTGGAAATACTAGGTTAAAGTGCACGTGTAATACTGAGTTTCAGTTTGGGATGATGGAAAAAATTCTAGAGACGTGTTGATGGTTGCATCATGGTGCAAATGTACTTAGTGCCACTAAACTGTATACTTAAAAGAAGCTTAA
>NW_022448506.1:0-1820 GCF_009761245.1 Sapajus apella | reverse complement strand
GGGGTTACTGAAATATAGTCCTTTATTGAGCTGGATTTAGATACCTGATTTTAACAACCTGGCCAAACTCAGCCAACCTTATTAACTAGATTGTACTTCACTGGCCTCATTCTCCAGGCCCAGACCCAGCCCTAGCCCCAGCTTTACCCCTTATCCCATATCCCATGTCCCAGCCCCAGCCCCAGCCCCAGTGCTAGGATTATACCCAACCCCATTTGCCAGGCCCAGGCCAAGACCCAGACCCGGCCCAACCTCGGCCACAGCCCAGGTTTACCCGCAACTCCATGTCCATATCCATGTCCCTGACCCAGCCCCAGGTTTACCCCCAACTCCATGGCCCAGACCCAAGCTTAATCCTACTGGTTATTTTCTCTATTGATTTCACAGCTTGGGGTTACTTAAGCAGTCCTTTATTGAGCTGGATTTAGATACCTGGTTTTAACTACCTGTCGAAACTCAGCCAACCTTATTAACCTATTTGCATTCACCATCTTATTTTATCCTCATGGTATGATAAACTTGATATTATCCGTCTGGCCAAATTAACCACCTTGCCCTATTCGCCCAGTCTTCATGACTTTGCCTAAAAATCCTGGCCTTTCCGGACTGGCCATAACTTCCTGCCATTGTCCACGTGTTCTTACTCACCAGGTTGTAAGTCACTGGCCTCAATCTCCAGGCCCAGGCCCAGGCCCACACCCAGCCCCAGCCCTAGCTTGACCCCCAACTCCATGTCCCAGGCCAAGGCCCAGGCCCAAGCCCAGCCCCAGCTGCAGCTATATCCACAACTCCATGGCTCAGGCCCAGGCCCAGGCCCAGGCACAGGCCCAGCCTCAGATTTACCCTTAACTCCATGTCCCAGGCCCAGGCCCATGCCCAGCCCTTTCCCAAATATACACCCAAATGACATGTCCTTGGCCCAGACCCAGGACCAGGACCAGGCCAAGGCCAAGGTCAAGACCAAGTCCTAGACCTAGGCCCAGCCCTAGTTTTATCCCCAGCTTTATGGCCCAGGCCCAACCCCAGCCCCAGCTTTACCCCCAATTCCATGCCCCAGGCCCACCTCCAATCCTAGCTTTACCCCAATTCCATATCACAGACACAGGCCCAGGGCAAGGCTCAGGCCCTGCCTCAGTCCTAGCTTTGCCCCCAGGCCCAGGTCTAGGCAATGGTCTAGGCATAGGCATAGGCCCAGCCCCAGGTTTACCCCCAAATCATGTCCCAGGACCAGGCCCAGGCCCTGCCCCAAAGCTACATTTACCCCCAACTCCCTGTTCCAGCCAGAGGCCCAGCCCCAACGTGAGCCCCAACTCCTTTTCCCAGGTTCAGACCGAGGCCAAGGCACAGCCCCAGCCCCAGGTTTAGCCCCAACTCCATGTCCCAGACCCAGGCCAGGTCCAGGTCCATCCCCAGCCCTAGCTTCACCACCAACTCCACGTCCCAGGCCAGGCCCAACCCCCATCCACAGATTTACACCAAACTCCATGTCCCAGGCCCAGGTTCAGGCCCCGGCCGAGCTTTACCCCCAATTGCATGTCCCAGGCCCAGGTCCAGGCCCAGGCCCAACCCTAGCTTTACCCAACAGTCCATGACCCAGTCTCAGCCCCAGCCCCAGCCGGAGTCCTAGCTTAAACCCAAACTCCATGGGCCAGGCCCAGGCCTAATCCTACTGGCTGCTTTCTCTGCTGATTTCAAAGCCTGGGGTTACTGAAATAGTCCTTTGAGCTGGATTTAGATACTGGTTTTGACAACCTGACCAAACTCAGCCAACCTTATGAACCTGTTTGCATTCATCACCTTATTTCAATCTCATGGTATGA
>NW_022448505.1:0-1820 GCF_009761245.1 Sapajus apella | reverse complement strand
TAAGTTAATCTGTGATGTGTTGATATGCGATGGATTTATGTGTGCTGTGTGAGGTGTGATCAAGTATGATGGTTTAAGCTGTGATTGGTTGAGGTATGATGGGTTAGGTGTAATGGGTGAGGTGTGATGCGTTAAGCTGTGATGGATAAGGTATGATGGGTAAGGTGTGATGAGTTGAGTTGTGATGGGTTTAGGTGTTATGGGTTAAGCTGTAATGGGTTGAGGTGTGATTGGTTCAGGTGTGATGGGTTCAGGTGTGTTGTGGGAGTTGTGATGGCTGAGATTTGATGGGTTAAGCTGTGATGGGTTGAGGTGTGATGGGTTAAGGTGTTTTGGGTTTAGGTGCGATGCGTAAGGTGTGATGGATTAAGCTGTGATGGGTTGAGGTGTGATGGGTTCACGTGTGATGGGTGAGGTGGGACTTGTAAGATGTGAAGGGGTAAGCTGTGATGGGTTGAGGTGTGATGGGTTGAGGTGTGATGCGTTCAGGTGTAATTGTGTGAGGTGTGATGGCTGAGATGTGATGGGTTAAGCTGTGATGGGTTGTGGTGTGATTGGTTGAGATGTGATGGGATAAGATGTGATTGATGAACTTTAAAGGGTTGAGGTACGATGGGTGAGGTGTGGTGAGTTAAGCTATGATGGGTTAAGCTCTGATAGGTTGAGGTGTGATGGGTTCAGGTGTGATGGATTCAGGTGTGATGTGTGAGGAGTGAGGGATTGAAGTGTGATTGGTTAAGTTGTGATGGGTCAAGCTGTGATGGGTTGAGGTTTCATGGGTTAAGGTGTGATTAGTTGAGGTGTGATGGGTGAGGTGTGAGGGGTTACGCTGTGATGGGATAAGATGTGATTGGTGAACTTTAATGGGTTGAGGTGTGATGGGGGAGGTGTGGTGGGTTAATCTGTGATGGGTAAGATGTGATGGGTGAGGTGTGATGGGTTAATCTGTGATGGGTAAGATGTGATGGGTGAGGTGTGATGGGTTAAGCTGTAATGGGTTGTGGTGTAATGGGTTCCGGTGTCATGGGTTCAGGTGTGTTGTGTGAGGTGTGGTGGATGAGGCATGACGGGTTGAGGCGTGATGGGTTGAGGTGTGGTGGGTTAAGCTGTGATAGGTTGAGGTCTGATGGGTTGAGGTGTGATGGTTAGGGTTTGATGTGTGAGGTCTGCTGGGTTGAGGTGTGATAGGTGAGGTGTGATGAGCGAGGTGTGATGGGTTAAGCTGCAATGGGTAAGGTGTGATGGGTGACGTGAGATTGGTTGAGGTGTGATGGGTAAGGTGTGATGGAATAAGCTATGATGGGTTAAGCTGTGATGGGTTGAGGTGTGATTCGTGAGGTGTGATGGGTGAGGTGTGATGGATTAAGCTGTGGTGGGTTAAGCTCTGATAGGTTGAGGCGTGATGGGTTCACGTGTGATGGATTCAGGTGTGATGTGTGAGGTGATGGCTGAGATGTGATGGGTTAAGCTGTGACGAGTTGAGACGTGATAAATTAATCTGTGATGTGTTGATGTGTGATGGATTTAGGTGTGATGTGTGAGGAGTGACGGATTGAAGTGTGATGGGTTGAGGTGTGATGGGTTGAGCTGTGATTGCTTGAGGTATGATGGTTGAGGTGTGAGGGTTAAGCTGTGATAGGTGAGGTGAGATGGGTTGAGATGTGATGGGATAAGATGTGATTGGTGAACTTTAATGGGTTGAGGTGTGATGTGTGAGGTGTGATGAATTATGATGGATTAAGCTATGATGGGTTCAGGTGTGATGGGTTCAGGTGTGATGGGTTCTGGTGTGATGGGTGAGGTGTGAGGGGTTAAGCTGT
>NW_022448504.1:0-1820 GCF_009761245.1 Sapajus apella | reverse complement strand
TGCCTTTGGATATTCCTGAGTGAATGGGAGTATAGGGTGTAATGAGATATATCTGGCTCTAAAATCAAAACGGAGCTATGTAGCAGAATGATTGCCAATGTGTACATTCATCTTACAGAGTTAAACAGATGTGTGAATGTAGCAGTTCAGAATCCCATTCTTTGGAGAATCTTTAAAGAGATATTTCCAGCCTAATACAGGCTCATTAGTATTACCAGTAAGATCGAGTCTAAACCACAGGAGTTACGTCTCTTTCAAACAGCTCTGCTGTGTGTTCTTTGACATTAGGAAGTTGCATCTATGTTTAGATTCAGCGAGTTAGAAACACGTTTCTTCTAAAAGCTGCATTTCGATATTCCTGAGTGAATCGTAGCATAGAGTGTAATGAGAAATATTAGGCTCTAAAACAAAAACGGAGCTATGTAGCAGAATGATTGTCAAGGTGTATATTCAACTTACAGAGTTAAACAGATGTTTGAATGTAGCAGTTCAGAATCCCTTTCTTTACAGAATCTGGAAAGAGATATTTCCAGCCATATACAGGCTCATAAGAATTAGCGGTAAGGTCGGGTCTCAACCACAGGTGAAACGTCTCTTTGAAACTGCCCTGCTGTGTGTTCGTTCACCTTAAGAAGTTGCAACTATGTTTGGATTCAGGGACTTAGAAACACGTTTCTTTTAAAAGATGCGTTTGGGTACTCCTAAGTCAATAGGAGTATAGGGTGTAATGAGAAATGTCTGGCTCAAAAACAAAAATGGAGCTATGTAGCAGAATGATTGTCAAGCTGTGTATTCAACTTAGAGAGTTAAACAGATGTGTGAATGTAGAAGTTCAGAAACCCTTTCTTTCGAGAATGTTTAACTTTATATTTCCAGCCATATACAGACTCATAAGAATTAGCGGTGAGATTGCGTCTAAACCACAGGAGAAACGTCTCTTTCAAACTGCTCTGCTGTGTGTTCGTTCACCTTAGGATGTTACATCTATGTTTAGATTCAGCGAGTTAGAAACACGTTTCTTGTAAAAGCTGCGTTTGGATACTCAACAGTGAATGAAAGTATAGGGTGTAATGAGAAATATCTGGCTCTAAAACAATAACGGAGCTATGTAGCAGAATGATTGTCAAGCTGTGTATTCAACTCACAGAGTTAAACAGATGTGTGAATTTAGCCGTTCAGAACCCATTTCTTTCAAGAATAAGGAAAGAGATATTTCCAGCCATATACAGGCTCATAAGAATTAACAGTAAGATCACGTCTAAACCACAGGAGAATCGTCTCTTTCAAACTGCTCTGCTGTGTCTTCGTTCGTCTTAGGAAGTTGCATATATGTTTAGATTTAGAGAATTAGAATCACGTTTCTTGTAAAAGCAGCGTTTGGATACTCCAGAGTGAATGGGAGTATAGGGTGTAATGAGAAATATCTGGCTCTAAAACAAAAATGGAGCTATGTCGCAGAATGATTGTCAAGCTGTGTATTCTACTTCCAGAGTTTAACAGATGTGTGAATGTAGCAGTTCACAAACACTTTATTTCGAGAATCTGGAAAAAGTTATGTCCAGCCATATACACATTCATAATACTTAGCTGTAAGATCGCGTCTAATGCACCGGAGAAACGTCTCTTTCAAACTGCTCTGCTGTGTGTTCGTTCGCCTTAGGAAGTTTCATCTATGTTTAGAGTCAGCGAGTTGGAAACACGTTTCTTGTAAAAGCTGCGTTTCGATACTCCTGAGTGAATGGGAGTATAGGCTGTAATGAGAAATATCTGGCTCTAAAACATAAACGGAGGTATGTAGCAGAATGATTGTCAAGCTGTGT
>NW_022448503.1:0-1820 GCF_009761245.1 Sapajus apella | reverse complement strand
CTAGAAGCTGCGTTTGGATATTCCAGAGAGAAGGAGTCTGTAGCGTGTAATGTGAAATATCTTGCCTTAAAAGAAAAACTCACTTATCTACCAGAATGGGTGTCAAGCCGTACAATCAACTTACAGAGTTAAACTGAGGTGTGTGTGCAACAGTTGAGAAATCGTTTCTTTGGAGAGTCTGGAAACTTTCATCTCCAGCCATATACAGGAATATAAGAACTAGCAGTAAGACTGCAATTAAAACACAGGAGAAACGTCTAGTTGAAACTGCTCTGCTTTGTGTTCGTTCAGCTTAGGAAGTTGAATCTATGTTTAGATTCAGCGAGTTACAAACACGTTTCTTTGAAAAGCTGCATTTGGATATTCCAGAGTGAATGTGTTTATAGCCTGTAAAGAGAAATATCTTGCTCTAAAACAAAAACGCAGCTATCTAGTAGGATGGTTTTCAAGCTGCACAATCAAGCTGCAGAGTTTAACTGATGTGTGTGTGCAGCAGATGAGTAATCGTTTCTTTGGAGATTCTGGAAAAGGTTATTTCCAGCCATTTACAGGCATTTGATAACTAGCAGTAAGACTGCCTTTAAAACACAGGAGAAACATGTAGTTCAAAGTGCTCTGCTTTGTGTTCGTTACCCTAAGGAAGTTGCATCTATGTTTAGATTCAAAGAGTTAGAAACAGGTATCTTTAAAAAGCTGCGTTTGGATATTCCAGAGAGAATTACACTATAGGCTGTAATGAGAAATATCTTGCTCTTAAACAAAAACGCAGCTATCTAGCAGAATGGTTGTCAAGCTGTACAATCAACTTACAGAGTTAAACTGAAGTGTGTGTGCAGCAGTTCAGAAATCCTTTCTCTGGAGAATCTGGAAACAGATATCTCCAGCCTTACATAGGCATATAAGAAGAAGCAGTAAGACTGCGTTTAAAAGAAAGTGTAAAAGTCTAGTTTAAACTATTCTGCTTTGTGTTCCTTCACCTTAGGAAGTTGCATCTATCTTTAGATTCAGCGAGTTAGAAACACGTTTCTTCTAAAAGCTGCGTTTGGATATTCCAGAAAGAAGGAGTCTGTAGGGTGTAATGTGAAATATGTTGCTTTAAAAGAAAAACGCAGCTATCTAACAGAATGCTTGTCAAGCCGTACAATCAACTTACAGCGTTAAACTGATGTGTGTGTGCAGCAGTTGAGAAATCGTTTCTTTGGAGAGTCTGGAAACTGTCATTTCCAGCCATACAGAGGCCTAAGAGAACTGGCAGTAAGATTGCGTTTAAAACACAGGAGAAAAATCTAGATCAAAGTGCTCTGCTTTGTGTTTGTTCACCTTACTAAATTGCATCTATGTTTAGATTCAGCGAGTTAGAAAGGCGTTTCTTCTAAAACCTGCGTTTGTCTATTCCAGAGTGACCGAGACTATAGACTGTAGTGAGACGTATCTCACTCTAAAACAAAAACGCAGCTATCTAGCAGAATGGTTGTCAAGCTATACGGTCAACTTACAGAGCTAAACTGATGTATGTGTGCAGCAGCTCAGAAATCCTTTCTTTGGAGAATCTGGAAACAGATATTTCCAGCCATATACAGGCATATAAGAACTAGCAGTAAGACAGCGTTTAAAACACAGGAGAAAGGTCTAATTGAAACTGCTCTGCTTTGTGTTCGTTCAGCTTAGGAAGTTGAATCTATGTTTAGATTCAGCGAGTTAGAAAGTCGTTTCTTCTAAAAGCTGCGTTTTGATATTCCAGAGTCACCGAGACTATAGGCTTTACTGAGACATATCTCACTCTAAAACAAAAACGCAGCTATCTAGCAGAATGGTTGTCA
>NW_022448502.1:0-1820 GCF_009761245.1 Sapajus apella | reverse complement strand
CTGGGCAGGCCACCTTCCTCTGCGGTCCCTCCCAGACCCCCTTATGCCCTTGGTTTCTCCACCTTCTGATTCCTCTGGACCCTCACCCCTTCCGGGAGCCGGTTGTCAGACACCATCGTGATTGACAGGTGCACTCTCCGAGGCCCCAAAGGAAGAGGCTGCACTCTACCTCCCTGCCCGGTCTGTCCTGTGTATGCCCCTACAAGAACGCTCCCCTCTTGCCTTCAGGTGCCATTTCTGAATGCTGCTGGAGCCGGTGCCCAGGAAGAGCAGGCACGGCTCTGTGAGCAGCTCCAGAAACCACAGGTGTGCAGCCAGCACCAGGCTCACACGGTGGCCTCGACCCTGTGGGAGCCAGAGGCAGCGGTCGCAGCCACAGGGACTAGGAGCGACCGTGGGTGTGTGGAGAACCAGCGGGCCCTGCAGGACGCCATCAACAAGCTGCATGTGAGTGAGTCCTGGCAGGGATCCTGAAGGGTGGGGTGGGGCAGGTCGCTGCCGAGATTTGACCCCATTATTTCGGCTCCAGAATGACTTCATGGCCCTCGTGAAGGAAAATGCGGACCTGAAGGAGTGGGTGGAGAAACTAGAACTTGGACTCATCCAGCTCTCTGGAGAGAGAGACATGATAAGTGAGCAGGAGGTCAGGGCAGGGCAGAGGAGCTGAAGGTTGGTGGGAGGGGCCCCAGTGTCTGAGCCTGTCCTCCCACAGGAAAGTCCATCAAATCAAATGACCTTCAGACAGCAGTGGCCAAAACCCAGCACCAGAAGAAGAACGATGTTAACATGATATCCGAGGCCGAGGAGGGGATGAAGGTAAGGTGTACAACATCTCTGCGGGGGTGAGGGGGATGGGGGTGGGTGTGAGCATTTGTGCCGGCACCCACGTGGTAGCTGAGCACCCCATCTCCAGGTGAAGCTGCTGGAGCTGCAGGGCCCAGTGATGCAGCTTATGATCAGCCATGAGGTCCAGGACCCTGCTAATGATTCCACTCCAGGGGCCCCAGCCCCCAGGAGCTTGGTGTTGCTGTCAAGGATGGTGAGTAGAGCCCTCAGGCGTGGTGGGCAGGCAGGAGCAGGGGAGGCTGGCACTGTACTCAGATCCCCACTTCCCTCTCTCCGAAGAATTTTATGAGATGAGCCCGGACGATGACAGCGACAGCCTGGAGCCTGCAGGAGGGAGGGTACACCACACCCCACTGCACAGCAGATTGCTCACGGCTGTGTGAGCTGCAGGAAGGCCAGCAACACCGACCCTTGGGCAGCAGTCCCTCTATGCCATGCTTTTACTGGGCTGCTGCGAAGGAGGTGGTAAACATCACCATCAGCTAAGAGCTGACCAAGAAATTTACAAAGGAACAAAGTTATAGGATTAGTCTTCTACATGTTTACTTTATTTCAATGTTAGATCCACTCGTGATGATTTTTGTTTCTAATTTGTAGTTTATTTGTTAAAAGTTAAAGGAGAGTGTGTCTTCGTGTGGTTTTCCCTGATGTTCACTCTGGCATCCTTCAGCATCTTTCATTTTTAATTTGATAATCGTAGGTCATCAGCACGCCTATCGAGTTTTCCCTTACGTGGTGGGAGTTCAAACACACAAAGACCCACTATCGGCACAAAACCATTCTCGCTAGTTTGGAATAGGCTGCCACGGTTTTTAACGTTATTGCAGTGTGTATATTCACTATGGAATTCAGATACAATTTGCTTATGTTCTGCTGTGATAGTTGATGGAATCTTTATCACAGTGAGCTCTTAATTATCTCAATGTGTGCTTTGCCCTCACGTGCCCACTGTTTATTATTTGTAAGGTGCCACT
>NW_022448501.1:0-1820 GCF_009761245.1 Sapajus apella | reverse complement strand
ATGACATTGATTTGAAAACTATACAGTACTATCAAAAGCTTAAGTACTAAGATAGTGGGCTTTTTAAGTCATAGTACGTGCTAATGCATTTTTTTGTTTCTCAGGGTTAACTGTGGCTTCATGTCTCACTGCGCCATTGTGTATTGCTTCTTCTCTCTTGTTTTCTCAGTTGCTGCTGATGCTAGAAGGACTAGTAGATGAACAGAGTTGGCTCAGTGAGGACTTACAAGCAAAGAGACAGCTCTCTAGCAGTCTTGTGAAACTCCATGTCCATCCAGAGAGGTAAGAGAATGGCTATTTTTCCTATTATTCTTTGTTGAAATTTTTATTTCTTTTACTATTCTTTTTATGCCTTTTCTTTTTCATTAAGTGCAGATGCTTATGATACTGAACAGGGGATAAAAACAGGGACAATTACTGGGGCTACCCACGTTGTCATTTGTTTTATGGATTGCTCTGAGCCTTGGTGTCAAAATCTTAAGTCAGGAATAGTGCCTGTTTCACACAGCGATTGCAGAGATCAAATGAAAAGACAGCTTTGGTGTCTAAAACAATGCGTTACATATAGTCAGCACGCAGTATATGTTCCCTTCCTTTTGTGATCCATGTCCTGTTAAAGGCTGTTCTATTATAAAAGTAAGGCTACACCTTGTCTCTACTGAAAATATAAAAATTCTCAGGGCATGGTAGTGTGTGCCTGTGGTCCCAGCTACTTGGAAGGCTGAGGCAGGAGAATCACTTGAACCCAGGAGGCGGATGTTGCAGTGAGACAAGATCACACCACTGCGCTCCAGCCTGGCGACAGAGACACTCCATCTCAAAAAAAAAAAAAAAAAAAGTCAAGCTGTAAAGGGCACTGATATTTATTTGATACCATTGAAGAAAATATATTAATTCTGATGGCTAATATCACCCCGAGACCACCGATAGCCATCATGACGAATATATTTTCTTCTACCTCTCGATTTTTGGTCATATATATGATACCTCTCTGGGTCATTTTATATCCTCTTTTTTTCCTCATTTTGCCTTCTCTGTTAGCACCTTTTACTCTTTTTCACTTTTTGTTTTTTACTATTTAATTTTTTTCTGATTTATTGTTGGGCTTTAAAAATGTTTTCTGTGTACCTGGAAAATGAAGGCAGAGGAAAGGTGTGATAGGACCAGTTGTTTTTGTGACATTTTTTTTTTCTCAGAATAGCGATTTATTAGAAAGAGAGAGAGAGTTTCCAGATAAGTTTGGGGTTTTTTGAGTTAGAGTGTTGCTCTGTTGCCGAGGCTGGAGTGTGGTGGCACAATCTTGGCTCACTGCAACCTCTGCCTCCCAGGTTCAAGTGATTCTCCCGTCTCAGCCTCCTGAGTAGCTGGGATTACAGGTGCATACCACCATGCCTGGCTAATGTTTGTATTTTCAGTAGAGACAGGGTTTCACCATGTCAGCCAGGCTGGTCTTGAACTGCTACCTCAAGTGATCTGCCCGCCTCAGCCTCCCAATGTGCTGGGATTACAGGAGTGAGCCGCCAAGCCCAGCCTCTGGATAAGATTTGTATCAGTACACAGAGTAAAGCAGATGGTGTTCACTAATGAGTGTGGGCCTCAACCAACAGTTGAAGATCTGAATAGATCAAAAAGGCTAAGTAAGAGGGAATTCTTTTTGCTAACTACTAGAGCTTGAATGTTGGTCTTTTCTTTTCTCTCTCTCCTGAGTGCGCTCTCTCTCTCTCTCTCTCTCTCTCTCTCTCTCTCTCTCTCTTTTGAGATGGAGTCTTGCTCTGTTGCCCAGGCTGGAGTGTAGTGGTGTCATCTTGGCACACTGCAAC
>NW_022448500.1:0-1820 GCF_009761245.1 Sapajus apella | reverse complement strand
CTTGACAGTCTTTGCCTTTGTGATAGAAGAGTTAGAAATTAGCCCAGCCCTGATGATTACTTGAGGCCACCAGCCACTACGCAGTTTCTACAGTAAGTTTGCTAAGACCTCCAAGACCACTGTGGTTCTGACAATGAGAGCAGCTTCATTGTTTTGTTCTTGTTATTTGTTAGGCCTGTGTACTTTCCAAATAGTGTTCGTCCTCCCAACTACCCTGTGCTGTGGATGCTGTCTTATCTCTATTTCACGTGTGAAGGTACTGAGCCACAGAGGGGCACTTGCCCAAGGTCACACCAACATCCATGGGCTGAGCTGGCTTTGGATTCAGACGGCCTGAGTACAGACCATCCCTGTAACCATTATGATCAATTTCCTCCTGCCCTAAAAGTGTGTTCCTTTAGATTAAGTTCTGCTCCAGCTGTGAGATTTCTATTCTAGGGTTCATATTGGGTCTCCAAGTAATGCCCGATTGCAAAGTGGGCGGGTGTGGAGGGGGCTGCTGTGTCCCTCGGAGAGGAAATATTTTGATTTTTGAGTGTAAATGGTGCATACAAGTTCTGCAGATTGTCCTCCAGGGGATGCAGGCTGTGCTTTCAGGAAACACTCAAGTGTCTGCTCTGGACAGGATCAGCTCAGGGAGGAGGGCCAGGTGCCCAACTCCTGCCTGCCAGATTTGGGCAAGCAGCCTAGGATGGAGGCGACTCCCACACCTTCACTTCCCCAACACAGGCATGGGGTCAAAGCTCTGATTCAGCAGAGGTAAATTCTTTCTCACCATTGCGTTTATTTCAGCTTTAAATAATAAGGATATCAAAGAGAATTTGGAATTAAATCCAAAAGTATGCCAAACAGTGGACCACAGCATGCAGAGGATTGATGAGTATTTCATAAAGCACCATCTTCAAGGAAGAGAAACATTCCCAATTAGTGATTTTAACCCTTTAGAAAAAATTTCTTGGGTAAAATAAACTTTCAAGCAAACCTGGAACCAATATACTGTTGTTTCTCCTGTTTGTATCAATCTTACAGCTGTTGCTTTGCTAGGATTAATTTGCCTCTGAGGGGTTTCAACACTATCCTCCCTGGTGTATTTTCAGAGCCCATAATGTCATGTAATCGGGACCATGTTATTTTTGTCTGAATCTCTGGGAGTGATGTAAGAGGAAAAAGGAAACTAGCTAACTCCCAACCATTTGACCAAAGGTTAAATTAGTCTTGGCCTTTCCCCAGCTGGACAGAATGCTGCTCAAACATTTATTCCATCCAGCTAGGCAGAGTGGAAGCCCTCTTCCTTTCTTCTTTAATTGTTTTCCCTAAGATATCCATCCCCATGATGCCCCCAGATAGTGTGTCAATCCTTTTGCCCTCCACCCCGCACTGCACCACCTTTACATTATTCATTATGGAGCATCAGCACTGGAGAGGAGTGTGTAGAAAAGTCTGTAAGCTTCATCAAATACTCATTCTGTATGAATAGACCTTAGCGCAGTGCTCACCGGGCACAGATTAAATGGAGGTCTGTTGAATGACTGAATGGGTAGACACATGCATGGCAGCAGTGGTTCCCAAGCTTCGACATTCCCTTCCAATGGCTCAGCTGCCTTCTATGTGTTAATGAGTTTGCTCCCTCTTCCCCAGCACCTAACCCCTAGCCCCTCATTCGAGCAGAGCCCAAACCACTTTCTCTGTTCCCAAGAGAAAAACATGAATCTCTTGTGCTTGCTCGTCTGACTTGGCATTGGGACTCTTTGCATGGATTACACGGCTGCCGTCCTTGACAGTCTTTGCCTTTGTGATAGAAGAGTTAGAAATTAGCCCAG
>NW_022448499.1:0-1820 GCF_009761245.1 Sapajus apella | reverse complement strand
ATGGCTTTAGGCATCACTCCACGAGGTGGGCGGGGCTGCCTCCTTGTGGGGGTCCACGCTCCACGCGCCTGTGTTTGGGTTTCAGATGCTGAAAATGCTGAGGCAAAGCTCAGGGGCCTTCCCGGGCAGCTTGTGGACATCGTGTGCAAGGTGTGCCAAACCTACCTGGGGAAGCTGGAGCATGAGGACATCGACATGGCAGAGGGCACCACGGAGGACCTCACCGAGGCCGAGTGGGAGGACCTGACCCAGCAGTACTACGCCCTCATTCAGTAAGACTTGCGCAGGCCCTCGGCTCACAGAGCCCGAAGTATAGCCTCCTCACCACATGCCAGAGCCGGCGAGTGGGGATTTCAGGAGCTGCAGGGGCCGTGCGGCCTCTGGGAACTGGGTCACCTGTCTGGGCATTAACTTACCTGTGGGGTATTCTTGTTGGGTATTGGGGAGTCTGTCTGGATGTTGGGGCTTCTGTCTGGGTGTCGAGATGTTTGTTGGGTATGGAGGCACTTGTCTGGAGTCTGGGTTGCTTGTTAGGTATTGGGGTGTCTTGTCTGTCTGGATGTTGGGGTGCCTTATGGGTGTCAGGGTGCCTAGGCCCTCTGTTGCCTGTCCCATCAGGGATATTGAAAGGATGATACCCCCCTTGGGGTGCCTTTGGGGAGTAACATTGTCTTGTGCATCTTCAAAATCCAGAAGGGTGTGATGTCATTTAAGCCCACCACCCAGTCTGAGACAGGCAGGTGGGATTTGTCCATTTCACAGCTGGGCCACCTGCCTCACTCTTGGCCATTGGCAAGTGACTGGCAGAGGCGTGCTTGGGCCCAGAGCTCCTGGCTCACCAACCTCATCACCATTCGCTGCTCCAGGGGTCCAAAGGCTGACCCTGGCCTTTCTGCCCCCTGCTGAGGGCCAAGTTCTTCCCGGAGCCAGGAGTCCAGCACTCGCTTGACAGCAGCCACCAGAAAGAGGAACTGAGCAGTGGTGGCCCTGGCACCCCAGAAGCATGAGCAGCTGCCACCAGGGGCAAGTCTGTGAGGTCTGTCCATGCTGACACACGTGGGGTCTTTGAGGTCCATCCACGCTGACACACATGGGGTCGGTGAGGTCCATCCACACCAGCATGCGTAGGATCTGTGAGGTCCGTCCATGCCGGCACACATGGGATCTGTGAGGTCTGTCCATGCTGGTGCATGTGGGGTCGGTGAGGTTGGTCCACACTGTCACACACGGGATCTGTGAGGTCCATCCATGCCAGCACATGTGGGATCTATGAGGTCCATCCATACCGGCACATGTGGGGTCGGTGAGGTCAAAAGGAAAGCTATGTGATCATCTCAAAAGATGCAAAAATTGGTGAAACTTATACCTGTTATTGTAATTTTGTATAGCAAACTAGGAAATGAAAAACCTTTTTTTTTTTGAAATGGGGTCTCACTCTGTCCACCTAGGCTGGAGCGTAGTGGCACAGTCATAGCTCACTGCCACCTCAAACTCCTGGGTTCAAGCAATCTTTCCACCTCAGCTTCTCAAGTAGCTGGGACTCCAGGCACATGCCACCACACTGGCAAATTTTTTAATTTCTTTTGTAGAGACAGGGTCTTGCTATGTTGCCAAGGCTTGTCTCGAATTCCTAGCCTCAAGCAATCCTCCTGCTTTTGCCTCCCAAAGTGCTAGGATTACAGGCATGACTGACTTCCACACAACTAAGTCTTTTCATTTGAAAGTTTAAGAATCCAACAGTTAACATATTTCTTAGTGGTTATATATTATTGAAAGTGAAATCAGAATAAGACAGATGCTCACCATCAGACTTCTGTTCA
>NW_022448498.1:0-1820 GCF_009761245.1 Sapajus apella | reverse complement strand
CTTGACAGTCTTTGCCTTTGTGATAGAAGAGTTAGAAATTAGCCCAGCCCTGATGATTACTTGAGGCCACCAGCCACTACGCAGTTTCTACAGTAAGTTTGCTAAGACCTCCAAGACCACTGTGGTTCTGACAATGAGAGCAGCTTCATTGTTTTGTTCTTGTTATTTGTTAGGCCTGTGTACTTTCCAAATAGTGTTCGTCCTCCCAACTACCCTGTGCTGTGGATGCTGTCTTATCTCTATTTCACGTGTGAAGGTACTGAGCCACAGAGGGGCACTTGCCCAAGGTCACACCAACATCCATGGGCTGAGCTGGCTTTGGATTCAGACGGCCTGAGTACAGACCATCCCTGTAACCATTATGATCAATTTCCTCCTGCCCTAAAAGTGTGTTCCTTTAGATTAAGTTCTGCTCCAGCTGTGAGATTTCTATTCTAGGGTTCATATTGGGTCTCCAAGTAATGCCCGATTGCAAAGTGGGCGGGTGTGGAGGGGGCTGCTGTGTCCCTCGGAGAGGAAATATTTTGATTTTTGAGTGTAAATGGTGCATACAAGTTCTGCAGATTGTCCTCCAGGGGATGCAGGCTGTGCTTTCAGGAAACACTCAAGTGTCTGCTCTGGACAGGATCAGCTCAGGGAGGAGGGCCAGGTGCCCAACTCCTGCCTGCCAGATTTGGGCAAGCAGCCTAGGATGGAGGCGACTCCCACACCTTCACTTCCCCAACACAGGCATGGGGTCAAAGCTCTGATTCAGCAGAGGTAAATTCTTTCTCACCATTGCGTTTATTTCAGCTTTAAATAATAAGGATATCAAAGAGAATTTGGAATTAAATCCAAAAGTATGCCAAACAGTGGACCACAGCATGCAGAGGATTGATGAGTATTTCATAAAGCACCATCTTCAAGGAAGAGAAACATTCCCAATTAGTGATTTTAACCCTTTAGAAAAAATTTCTTGGGTAAAATAAACTTTCAAGCAAACCTGGAACCAATATACTGTTGTTTCTCCTGTTTGTATCAATCTTACAGCTGTTGCTTTGCTAGGATTAATTTGCCTCTGAGGGGTTTCAACACTATCCTCCCTGGTGTATTTTCAGAGCCCATAATGTCATGTAATCGGGACCATGTTATTTTTGTCTGAATCTCTGGGAGTGATGTAAGAGGAAAAAGGAAACTAGCTAACTCCCAACCATTTGACCAAAGGTTAAATTAGTCTTGGCCTTTCCCCAGCTGGACAGAATGCTGCTCAAACATTTATTCCATCCAGCTAGGCAGAGTGGAAGCCCTCTTCCTTTCTTCTTTAATTGTTTTCCCTAAGATATCCATCCCCATGATGCCCCCAGATAGTGTGTCAATCCTTTTGCCCTCCACCCCGCACTGCACCACCTTTACATTATTCATTATGGAGCATCAGCACTGGAGAGGAGTGTGTAGAAAAGTCTGTAAGCTTCATCAAATACTCATTCTGTATGAATAGACCTTAGCGCAGTGCTCACCGGGCACAGATTAAATGGAGGTCTGTTGAATGACTGAATGGGTAGACACATGCATGGCAGCAGTGGTTCCCAAGCTTCGACATTCCCTTCCAATGGCTCAGCTGCCTTCTATGTGTTAATGAGTTTGCTCCCTCTTCCCCAGCACCTAACCCCTAGCCCCTCATTCGAGCAGAGCCCAAACCACTTTCTCTGTTCCCAAGAGAAAAACATGAATCTCTTGTGCTTGCTCGTCTGACTTGGCATTGGGACTCTTTGCATGGATTACACGGCTGCCGTCCTTGACAGTCTTTGCCTTTGTGATAGAAGAGTTAGAAATTAGCCCAG
>NW_022448497.1:0-1820 GCF_009761245.1 Sapajus apella | reverse complement strand
GGGGTTACTGAAATATAGTCCTTTATTGAGCTGGATTTAGATACCTGATTTTAACAACCTGGCCAAACTCAGCCAACCTTATTAACTAGATTGTACTTCACTGGCCTCATTCTCCAGGCCCAGACCCAGCCCTAGCCCCAGCTTTACCCCTTATCCCATATCCCATGTCCCAGCCCCAGCCCCAGCCCCAGTGCTAGGATTATACCCAACCCCATTTGCCAGGCCCAGGCCAAGACCCAGACCCGGCCCAACCTCGGCCACAGCCCAGGTTTACCCGCAACTCCATGTCCATGTCCATGTCCCTGACCCAGCCCCAGGTTTACCCCCAACTCCATGGCCCAGACCCAAGCTTAATCCTACTGGTTATTTTCTCTATTGATTTCACAGCTTGGGGTTACTTAAGCAGTCCTTTATTGAGCTGGATTTAGATACCTGGTTTTAACTACCTGTCGAAACTCAGCCAACCTTATTAACCTATTTGCATTCACCATCTTATTTTATCCTCATGGTATGATAAACTTGATATTATCCGTCTGGCCAAATTAACCACCTTGCCCTATTCGCCCAGTCTTCATGACTTTGCCTAAAAATCCTGGCCTTTCCGGACTGGCCATAACTTCCTGCCATTGTCCACGTGTTCTTACTCACCAGGTTGTAAGTCACTGGCCTCAATCTCCAGGCCCAGGCCCAGGCCCACACCCAGCCCCAGCCCTAGCTTGACCCCCAACTCCATGTCCCAGGCCAAGGCCCAGGCCCAAGCCCAGCCCCAGCTGCAGCTATATCCACAACTCCATGGCTCAGGCCCAGGCCCAGGCCCAGGCACAGGCCCAGCCTCAGATTTACCCTTAACTCCATGTCCCAGGCCCAGGCCCATGCCCAGCCCTTTCCCAAATATACACCCAAATGACATGTCCTTGGCCCAGACCCAGGACCAGGACCAGGCCAAGGCCAAGGTCAAGACCAAGTCCTAGACCTAGGCCCAGCCCTAGTTTTATCCCCAGCTTTATGGCCCAGGCCCAACCCCAGCCCCAGCTTTACCCCCAATTCCATGCCCCAGGCCCACCTCCAATCCTAGCTTTACCCCAATTCCATATCACAGACACAGGCCCAGGGCAAGGCTCAGGCCCTGCCTCAGTCCTAGCTTTGCCCCCAGGCCCAGGTCTAGGCAATGGTCTAGGCATAGGCATAGGCCCAGCCCCAGGTTTACCCCCAAATCATGTCCCAGGACCAGGCCCAGGCCCTGCCCCAAAGCTACATTTACCCCCAACTCCCTGTTCCAGCCAGAGGCCCAGCCCCAACGTGAGCCCCAACTCCTTTTCCCAGGTTCAGACCGAGGCCAAGGCACAGCCCCAGCCCCAGGTTTAGCCCCAACTCCATGTCCCAGACCCAGGCCAGGTCCAGGTCCATCCCCAGCCCTAGCTTCACCACCAACTCCACGTCCCAGGCCAGGCCCAACCCCCATCCACAGATTTACACCAAACTCCATGTCCCAGGCCCAGGTTCAGGCCCCGGCCGAGCTTTACCCCCAATTGCATGTCCCAGGCCCAGGTCCAGGCCCAGGCCCAACCCTAGCTTTACCCAACAGTCCATGACCCAGTCTCAGCCCCAGCCCCAGCCGGAGTCCTAGCTTAAACCCAAACTCCATGGGCCAGGCCCAGGCCTAATCCTACTGGCTGCTTTCTCTGCTGATTTCAAAGCCTGGGGTTACTGAAATAGTCCTTTGAGCTGGATTTAGATACTGGTTTTGACAACCTGACCAAACTCAGCCAACCTTATGAACCTGTTTGCATTCATCACCTTATTTCAATCTCATGGTATGA
>NW_022448496.1:0-1821 GCF_009761245.1 Sapajus apella | reverse complement strand
CTCAACCTCTCTGTAGTCCCATGCCTGGAACTACAGGTGTGCGCCACCACACCCAGCTCATTTTTGTATTTTTTGCAGAGGTGGGGTTTCGCTATATTGCCGAATATAAACAGGCTGGTCTCAGACCCCTACCCTGGCCCGTTCTGCGGGTGGGTCCTTACCCGCAGAATGGGAGGCAATGGTATCCACCCCATAGCGTTATGGTCAGGGTGGGGTGTGACAGCAGATGGGAAGCACTCAGCTCGTAGAGTAAGTGCTCAATAAACGATAGATAAGAGGAACAGAAGGAGGAGGGGGAGAAAGGAAGAGACAGGAAGAGGAGGAGGAGAGGGAGGAAGGGGAGGGGGAGGAGCAAGGGCATGGGTAGGAGAGGAGGAGGGAGAGGGGGAGGAGAGGGAGGCAGAGGAGGAGGGGCAGGAAAGGGGGAGGAGGAGAAAGGGGAGAAGAAGGAAGGGGAGGAGGGGGAGGGGGAGGAAGAGGGGGAGGGGAGGAGGAGGAAGGGGAAGAAGAGGAGGAAGGGGAGGAGGAGGTGGAAGGGCAAGGGAGGGGAGGAAAAGGAGGTGGAGGAAGAGGAGGGGGAGGAAGTGGGGAGGAGGAGGGGGAGGAAGAGGGGGAGGGGGAGGAGGAGTAGGAAAGGGAGGAGGAGGAAGGGGAGGGGGAGGAGGAGGAAGTGGGGGGGAGGAGGAAGTGGGGGGAGGAGGGAGTGGGGGGGGGGAAGGAAAGGAGGGGGAAGAGGAAGGGGAGGAGGAGGAGGAAAGGGAGCACAGGTGGCCCAGAAGGAAGGCCACTGTGAGCCTGGGGCCAGCAGGGACAGATGCAGGTCTGTGGCTGCCACGCCCTTCCCTGGTGCCAGGCAGGCTTCCTGGAGCCACACACGGTGCAGTCCTTGCAGCCTGGTGTCCCTGTGTCCAGGGAGGCGTCAGGACTGGCCTGAGGCTGCCCGGCGCGGGTGGACACTCACAGGAAGAGGTTCTCCATGATGTAGTGGTAGTCGGGGAGGCTGCTGTCCGGGAGGAAGCAGGCCGCGAAGACGATGATGGCGTTGAGGCCTTCGCCGTAGTACCCTGCGGGGGGGTGGCCGGTCAGCAACGTGGGACTCCTCCCCCAGCCCTGAGCCACCTCGCACGTGCCACCAACCATGTCCCGGTGCCCACGTGCTCTGGAGGGTGTGGCTTTGAGCCACAGCAGCCAGCGACCCCTTCAGTGGGGAGCCACAGCGACCATCAGGGACCCCCACCCCCGCCTGCCCGGCCATGCACGCCTTGCCCACAGCCCGTCCGCCCCAAGCGGGTTGATGGTTTGACATCCCTGTGCGTGAGATGGAGACCAAGATGCAGAGAGGGGCACTGCCGAGCCTCCCGTGGCCCCGCAGGCCGGTCTCACCTCCGTGGGTGACCACCTTCATGTAAGGCCGGATCATGTGCAGGTCTATGCGGTGCTCCTGCTCCCCGATAATCACCGTCCGCCACAGGCGCCCGTTGGCGGCACTGCCATCCTCCGTCGCGCCGTCCCCAAATAGATCCGCGCTGTCCCCGGGCATGTTCTTGGCGGTGGCCACGGGGGTGTCATCTAGAAGCAGGCCGGGGACAGACGCATGGACGGCCGAGTGCAGATCGCTCCCGCCCTCCCGCTCAGCCTTCCTTCCCCTCTCCCGGCTCCGCCCCTGGCTGCCAGGGCCACACATCCCTCGCTTCTCTGCACCTGGCTGCCCTGCTGACCCATTTCCTCTCCCACTCCCTCTTCAAGGCCTGGCTCACATGCTGCCTCCTCCTCTGCTGTGTTGTTCCATGGCAGGATAGGAGGGGGGCCGGGAGGCGGGTC
>NW_022448495.1:0-1821 GCF_009761245.1 Sapajus apella | reverse complement strand
ATTTAAATTAGGGCCATTTAGGCCTGCTGGGGCCACAGGGAGGAGGCTGGAGCTGAGCTGAGAGAAGCCGACTTGAGGAAGTTTTGGGCCTGGAGCCACTGTCAGAGGGCAGGAGCTGAGCCTGGAGAGGCCACTATGAGGCATGAGCTGGGTGGGCCTGGAGAACTTGACTTGAGGACCTTTCAGGCCTACAGAGCCCGCCAGGAGCTGGGTGTGAGCTGACTGAGTCCACAGAGGTTGTTGCAAGGTGAGGCAGGAGGTGGGCGTGTAGAAGCATCTGGGAGGAAGAGCTGAGCCCGGAGAGGAAGCCGGGAAGCAACACCTTGGCCTGGAGAGGCCATGAGAGGCATGAGCTGGGCCTGGAGGGGCTGCCAAAAGGCTTCCAAGAACTGGGCCTGGAAGGCCGCTGTGAGGAATGTGCTGGGCCTGCAGAGGCCACTCACTGGGATGCAGGAGCTGGGCCTGCAGAGGCTGCCATGTTCGTACCTCCCCAGCCCGGCCCTCCTTGTCTCTCCATCCATACTCTGCCCCTGCCATCCAGGTACCAGACAGTGGCCGGCTGGTCTTTCTACAGCAAACTGGACTAGGGCCCTTCCCTTCTCACAGCTGAAGTTGGAGTTAAGCCTCACATGGTTCTGCTTGGCATGGAGAGCTCTTTTCCCCTCAGCATGGTTTCATCCAGAACACTCACAGTGCAGGGAAGGGCAGGGCAGGGGCCCCCTTCCTCAAATGTGAGTTTGGTGGACAACTGGGTATGAGATGGTGATTTCCCTAAGAAGAAACAGGGCTGAGGTGGGGGAATTGTCTGTGTTCAGAGTTAGACCTCCAGAGTGCAAGCTTCCTTTGAGACACCAAATGGAGGGGTCCAGCTGGCAGCTGGCTCCTGGTCTGGAGCTTCAGGGAGAGGTCTCAGCTCAGAGCCACATTCAAGAGCCAGCTTAAATGCAGCCTCCTGCAGGGAACCCCCAGAACTTTCCTCTCCTCAATTAATAACAGAAAATATCTGTTAGGCGCATGACCTCACAGTAGACATTATATGAGTAAGTTAATGTGACTTGATTCCTATTTATTGGTAAAATATAAAAGAAAAAAAAACAAGTACATAAAATTCTGCTCTCTATTTATGTTGAGTCCTGACCTTTGTCCACATTTCTCCACCTACCATATATGCCCATCAAAATAAATGAAAGCAAATATCAGGAAAAAAGTAATAAAATCTTTACAGCAAAAATAATACTAGCCCAATATGTTCATTTTGGCTGTATATGGCCTAATACTTGATAAATACAGATAAAGTATTAAACATTTTAATAACTATGACTAGTGAATAGGTCATGGGCCATTCGCAAAAGTCCTTTGTGTAAATAACATTTAAGTAACTCTCACATGCCATGCAAAGTGATTGAGGCTGGGGATAAAATAGTGAACCACAAGATCAAGGTCCTTGCTTATCACTTATCTCGAAGGTAGTAATAAGAACTGTACAGAATAAATGAGAAGAACTGGCTAGTGAGAAGGAACAAGTAGTGTGTAGGTGGTCAGGGAAAGCCATTATACTAAACCTCTGGCCATTCTTTCTACTGAGTCCATGAATGCTTTGAATAAGAAAAAAGTGATTTGCTTATTATTTGCTAATGAAAAAAATCTGAGAAACAGCCAACACATAGGTGAGTTGAGATTAAAAATAGCAGGATGAAATGGACCAAATTCATGAAAAATAAAATTAATATAGATAAATATAGTCTAGACTTTATCAAAACTATGTGAGCATAAGCTCAGGACAGGAAAGATGGTCTGGAATCTTTGCTCTACCACTTACCA
>NW_022448494.1:875-1822 GCF_009761245.1 Sapajus apella | reverse complement strand
AAGCACTGTTTATTTATTATTATTATTTGAGATAGAGTCTTGCTCTGTCATCCAGGCTGGAGTACAGTCGTGCAATCTTGGCTCACTGCAACCTCTGCCTCCGGGTTCAAGCATTTCTTCCTGCCTCAGCCTCCCGAGTAGTTGGAATTACAGGCTGATTTTTGTATTTTTAGTAGAGATGGGGTTTCACCATGTTGGCCAGGCTGGTCTCAAACTCCTAACTTCAGGGGATCTGCCCGCCTCATCCTCCCAAAGTGCTGCAATTACAGGTGTGAGCCACCGCACCTGGCCAAGGGAAGCACTTTTTTTTTTTTTGCTCTTTTTTATAGACAAAGAAATTGAGGTACAGAAAGTTCAGTAACGTTTTAAAAATCGCATTGTGAACAAACCAAGATTTCAACCCAGAAATTGATTCTTCACCACAAGTGAGGACTGGGATTTTCTTGTTTTCAATTATTGGGAGTTTTAGATTTCCAGGAATGTGCAGTTGTAAAAACCCAGCTTTAGGAAGTGATTAAATATGTGCAGTGGCTCTGGGGTAAGCTCTGAAGCCCCAGGCGCAGGCTCTATTGAGAAATTACTTTTGCTGAAATATTCCTCTTTTTAGGAACTTCCATGGAACTTGAATCTCTGCGCAGCATATTTTGGCATCTGATTTAAATCTAGTAGAGGTCCGGAGGATTCCCAGGATTAAAGTCTTTCAACAAAAAGCCTGAATCTTGCCGGAGTAAAAGGTACTGTCCCTGAGTGGGCTTGACCACCAACCTTTCAACTAACAGCCAAACGCACTAACCGTTTGCACCACAGAGGCATGAGTTGTTCACATTTTTTTTTTTTTTTTTTTGAGAGGGGTTTCCCTTTTTTTTCCCCAGGCGGGGGTGCAAGGGGGCGGTTTCGGCGCACCGCAACCTCCACCTCCTGGGTTCAGGCAATTGTCCTGCCTCAGC
>NW_022448494.1:0-775 GCF_009761245.1 Sapajus apella | reverse complement strand
GCAACCTCCACCTCCTGGGTTCAGGCAATTGTCCTGCCTCAGCCTCCTGAGTAGCTGGGATTACAGGCACGCACCACCATGCCCAGCTAATTTTTTGTATTTTTAGTAGAGACGGGGTTTCACCATGTTGACCAGGATGGCCTCGATCACTTGACCTCGTGATCCACCCGCCTCGGCCTCCCAAAGTGCTGGGATTACAGGCGTGAGCCACCGCGCCCGGCCGAGTTGTTCACATTTTAAACTCATTTGCTGATCCCAGAGCCAGCCTGGCACCCAGCAGGTGCCCAATAAATGCTTGGTGAAGGAAGGCATTCCACCACAGGGTTTTAGGAGAACCAAGAATTCCTGTGTGGACATTAAGCATTTAGTCCTACTAGGAAGTCTGGAATATGGAGACCTGAACTGTTTCTGAAAGGCAGCTGTTCTTGTATTCCCAGAGCTGGTTCAGAATTCAGCAAACGTCCCTGCGTGGTGGATCCCGCTTCTGGAGACCTGAGGATGGTGAGGTGGGGGGCATCGCGGGTTCTGGTACTTCCCATGCTGATGTCCACCGGCCCAGGCCCAAAGGAAATGGCTGTGAGCAGCCCATGTGAAGATGGTTACAAATACCAGGTAGGGCCCATGACAGTTGCAGAAATGAGGCCTTGTAATAGCTATGAGTATTTCTTCAGCATTTTGGGATGCATACACGAGTATATACTCACCAATATTTTTTTTTTCTACAAAGCTACTGCAAATCAATTTTTTTCTACTAATATTTTTCTTGAGAATTCTC
>NW_022448493.1:482-1822 GCF_009761245.1 Sapajus apella | reverse complement strand
TGTTTTAGAGCAAGATATTTCTCATTACAGCCGATAGTCTCAGTCACTCTGGAATATCCAAACGCAGCTTTTAGAAGAAACGTGTTTCTAATCCCTGAATCTGAACATATAGGCAACTTCCTAACGTGAGCGAACACAAAGCAGAACAGCTTGAACTAGACGTTTCTCCTGTGTTTTAAATGCAGTCTTCCTGCTAGTTCTCATATGCCTGTATAGGTCTGGAAATATCTGTTTCCAGATTCTCCAAATAAAGGGTTTCTGAACTGCTGCACACACACATCAGTTTAACTCTGTAAGTTGATTCTACAGCTTCACAACCATTCTACTAGATAGCTGCGTTTTTCTTTTAGATCAAGATATTTCTCAATACAGCCTACAGTCTCATTCACAATGGAATATCCAAACGCAGCATTTAGAAGAAACGTGTTTCTAACTCGATGAATCTAAACATAGATGCAGCATCCTAAGTTGAAAGAACACAAAGCAGAGAAGTTTGAAATAGACGTTTCTCATCTGTTTTAAACACAGTCTTCCTTCTAGTTCTCATATGAGTGTATATGTCTGGAAATATCTGTTTCCAAATTCTCCAAAGAAAGGATTGCTGAACTGCTACACACACACATCAGTTTATCTCTGTAAGTTGATTCTACAGTTTCACAACCATTCTACTAGATAGCTGCGTTTTTGTTTTAGATCAAGATATTTCTCATTACAGCCTATTGTCTCAGTCACTCTGGAATATCCAAACGCAGCTTTTCGAAGAAACGTGTTTCTAATCCCTGAATCTGAACATAGAGGCAACTTCCTAACCTGAGCGAACACAAAGCACAACAGCTTGAGCTAGACGTTTCTCCTGTATTTTAAACGCAGTCTTCCTCCTAGTTCTCATATGCCTGTATATGTCTGGAAATATCTGTTTCCAGATTCTCCAAAGAAAGGGTTTCTGAACTGCTGCACACACACATCGGTTTAACTCTGTAAGTTGATTCTACAGCTTCACAACCATTCTACTTGATAGCTGCGTTTTTGTTTTAGATCAAGATATTTCTCATTACAGCCTACAGTCTCATTCACTCTGGAATATCCAAACGCAGCATTTAGAAGAAACGTGTTTCTAACTCGCTGAATCTAAACATAGATGCAGCATCCTAAGTTGAAAGAACACAAAGCAGAGAAGTTTGAAATAGACGTTTCTCATGTGTTTTAAACGCAGTCTTCCTGCTAGTTCACATACGAGTGTATATGTCTGGAAATATCGGTTTCCAAATTATCCAAAGAAAGGATTTCTGACCTGCTACACACACACATCAGTTTAACTCTGTAAGTTGATAGTAGAGCTT
>NW_022448493.1:0-382 GCF_009761245.1 Sapajus apella | reverse complement strand
CAAGATATTTCTCATTACAGCCTATAGTCTCAGTCACTCTGGAATATCCAAACGCAGCTTTTCGGAAAATCTTGTTTCTAATCCCTGAATCTGAACATGGAGGCAACTTCCTAAAGTGAGCGAACACAAAGCAGAACACCTTGAACTAGTCGTTTCTCCTGTGTTTTAAACGCAGTCTTCCTGCTAGTTCTCATATGGCTGTATATGTCTGGAAATATCTGTTTCCAGATTCTCCAAAGAAAGGGTTTCTGAACTGCTGCACACACACATCAGTTTAACTCTGTGAGTTGATTCTACAGCTTCACAACCATTCTAGATAGCTGCGTTTTTGTTTTAGATCAAGATATTTCTCATTACAGCCTACAGTCTCATTCACTCTGGA
>NW_022448492.1:0-1822 GCF_009761245.1 Sapajus apella | reverse complement strand
CAGACCTAAAAGTACCTGCCCAGCAGCTCTGAATGAACAACAACAGAACTCGCAGCTCACCATTTGAGCTCCTATAAAGAAAAGACCGTCTCCTCAAGCAGCTCCCTGACCCCTATATATCCAAAAAGACACCTCATAGAGGAGGGATCAGATTGACACTAGGCGGGTATCCTGGGACAAAGATAGAAGAAGAAGAAAACTGGTAACAACCCTTGCTGTTCAACAGCTGCTGCAGGTGAACCCCAGGCAAGCAGGGCCTGGAGTGAACCTCAGCAGACCTACAGCAGAGGGGCCAGACTGTCAGAAGGAAAACCAAGAAGCAGAAATAACCTCATCATCAACAAACAGAACGTCAACCTGAAAGATTTGAGACCCAATCTGAAAGCCAGCAGCTACAAAGTCGACAGGTGGATAAATCCTTAAGGATGGGAAGAAACCGGCACAAAAAGGATGAAAACCCCCGAAACCAGAACAACTCTCCTCCTAAAAGGGATCACAACTCCTCGCCAGCAAGGGAACAAGGTTGGATGGAGAATGAGTGTGATGAAATGACAGAATCAGAATTCAGAAGGTGGGTAGTAAGAAACTTCTGTGAACTTAAAGAACATGTTCTAACCAAATGCAAAGAAACTAAGAACCTTGAAAAAAGATTTGACGAAATGCTAACAAGAATGGACAAAATAGAAAGGAATATAAGTGAATTGATGGAGCTGAAAACTGCAACACGAGAACTTCGTGAAGCATGCACAAGTATCAACAGCCGACTTGACCAAGCAGAAGAAAGGATATCAGAGGTCGAAGATCAACTCAATGAAATAAAACGGGAAGGCAAGACTGGAGAAAAAAGGGTAAAAAGGAACGAACAAAGTCTCCAAGAAATGTGGGACTATGTGAAAAGACATAATCTACGTTTGATAGGCGTACCCGAATGCGACGAAGAGAATGAATCCAAGATGGAAAATACTCTGCAGGATATTATCCAGGAAAACTTCCCCAACCTAGCAAGGCAGGCAAACATTCAAGTCCAGGAAATACAGAGAACACCACAAACATATTCGTCAAGAAGAGCAACCCCAAGGCACATAATCGTCAGATTCACCAGGGTCGAAATGAAGGAGAAAATACTAAGGGCAGCCAGAGAGAAAGGTCGGGTTACCCACAAAGCGAAGCCCATCAGACTCACAGCAGATCTCTCAGCAGAAACCCTACAAGCCAGAAGAGAATGGGGGCCAATATACAACATCCTTAAAGAAAAGAACTTTCAACCCAGAATCTCCTATCCAGCCAAACTAAGCTTCATAAGTGAAGGAAAAATAAAATCCTTTGGGAACATGCAAGTACTCAGAGATTTCGTCACCACCAGGCCAGCTCTACAAGAGCTCCTGAAAGAGGCTCTACACATATAAAGGAACAAGTACCAGCTCAACTAAAGGGCAAAACAGCCAGCTAGCACCAAAATGGCAGTATCAAATTCACACATAACAATATTAACCCTAAATGTAAATGGACTAAATGCCCCAATCAAAAGACACAGACTGACAAATTGGATAAAAAGCCAAAACCCATCTGTGTGCTGTATCCAGGAAACCCATCTCACATGCAAGGATACACAAAGGCTCAAAATAAAGGGATGGAGGAAGATTTACCAAGCAAATGGAGAGCAAAAAAAAGCAGGAGTTGCAATTCTCATCTCTGATAAATTAGACTTTAAAGCAACAAAGATCATAAGAGACAAAGAGGGACATTACATAATGGTAAAAGGATCAATGCAACAAGAAGAGCTAACGATCCTAAATATATACGCACCCAATACAGGAGCACC
>NW_022448491.1:0-1822 GCF_009761245.1 Sapajus apella | reverse complement strand
TTCATTATTTACTTTTGTCAGAATATACTTAAAAATAATAATTTCTTAATATCTACTCAGCTGGTTTCAAAGGAGATTCTCAGTCACAAAAAGAAGAAAATCTGAAGCTAAATGAAAGAGTTTACACTGATTCACAGCATCTATTAGCAAAAGTAAGATGTGGACTTTGTCATTCAAATTGTGGATCTTGAAGCACATCCAAGTGAGTGGCTGTTTGAGAGATAAGTAAAACCTTGTCATAATAAACATATTTATGTTACCCTTCCTCCCAAACTTTGTGATCCTTTGGAGAAAAAGAAAACTATAACCTCATGTTCCTCTCCAGGTTTAACAGATAGATTCTCTAGATCCACTAAGAGGAACTTCCTCATTCTGGAACCTAAATAGTGACAGAATCATAATTAAATGCTGACTTACAAAAATGCAGCTCTCACTCAGTGACTCCTGCCTTAGGTTCCTTCCTCATTCACTAGGAGAGGTGAATTTTCCCTGTCTCCTAGTCCATCACAGCCTCAACTCATCCTGTCCCCTTGGAAAGCACCTCTTTTCCATCTTTTTCTTCCATAACAAATCTGATCTCCCACAAACTGCACCCCAATTTCATGACACTAACACCCTCTCACGCACCTTCATATCACAGAAAGAGGTCAAAGTGTGTGGGTCACTCCTTCTCAACTCCAACCACAGGCTGACATGCACATTTTTCAGAAGTCAATTCAGCACTTGCTTTTCATATTCAAGACATTGGGGTCTACACTGAGAGCACCAGAGCATACATACACTTCAGGCTAGAGAAACATCCAGCTTTTCAAACTCTCAGCCATGCCATTGTCTGCTCCTCAGGGCACCGTGAAGGGACAGGGAGCACCAGGGCCCTCAGAAGGCAGGGAACTCTCACAGTCTCAGGAAAGACTAGTTGATGGTGCTCTGACAGAAATTCATAAAATCCATATGTTGATTATCTAAACTTTGATGTTCCCAGCATTTCTCAGAGGTAAGGGCTACTTTATGGATGAGGCCACGATGGCCACCAAATGCATCATCTAGAAGATGGAGCCAGATGGACTTTCAACTATCTGTCACCATTAAAGTGACATCAGTCTGAATGCAAGACACTGATGGCAGAGAGCAGGACTGAGGGGACCTGTAAGTCCCTGGGAGCATAAATTTTAACTCTTTCTGCACTTTCTTGGATATCAACACTTCTCAGAACTGGTGTAGGTTTTGGGCTGTCAACTTCTACGTCAACTCTTGCCACGAAGTCTCCTCCTGAGTCCTGAACCTCTAAAATTAAAAAAGGCCATTCCTTCTGCCAAGTTTTTTCTAGAAAAAAACAAAACAAAACAAAACAAAACAAAAAAAACGGTTATTCTTTTAGTTCAGAGACCAGAGAGTTATTGAATTGTACATGGCATCAGCACTTCAACACAATGCCCTTAGGGGCCACACAAAAATGTAGGCAAGAAGATTTTTAAAAGAATTTAAAGAGGACTGGAAATGAGTGCAGAAACAGAAAGAGCAAGAGCACAATCAACTGGTAAGTGAGATGAGATCAATGTAGAGAAAGTATCCCAATAGGTCCTCGGTGGTACTTGCTGTGGTCATGCACGTTCACCTAGGTTTGACCCAAAACAGCAGGCCCTCTGCTTCATTGTCAGAACAACATTAGATACTTGACAGATGACTGGAAGCATTCACACTCACTGACAGATGAAATCAGTCTCAAATTTGTAGTGTATTTAGATATACAGAAAAGCAATTTCCAGAAAATATAAACATGATATCTAAAGAGCCAAGTTGCTTCTGGAAAAGAACTGAAATT
>NW_022448490.1:875-1822 GCF_009761245.1 Sapajus apella | reverse complement strand
AAGCACTGTTTATTTATTATTATTATTTGAGATAGAGTCTTGCTCTGTCATCCAGGCTGGAGTACAGTCGTGCAATCTTGGCTCACTGCAACCTCTGCCTCCGGGTTCAAGCATTTCTTCCTGCCTCAGCCTCCCGAGTAGTTGGAATTACAGGCTGATTTTTGTATTTTTAGTAGAGATGGGGTTTCACCATGTTGGCCAGGCTGGTCTCAAACTCCTAACTTCAGGGGATCTGCCCGCCTCATCCTCCCAAAGTGCTGCAATTACAGGTGTGAGCCACCGCACCTGGCCAAGGGAAGCACTTTTTTTTTTTTTGCTCTTTTTTATAGACAAAGAAATTGAGGTACAGAAAGTTCAGTAACGTTTTAAAAATCGCATTGTGAACAAACCAAGATTTCAACCCAGAAATTGATTCTTCACCACAAGTGAGGACTGGGATTTTCTTGTTTTCAATTATTGGGAGTTTTAGATTTCCAGGAATGTGCAGTTGTAAAAACCCAGCTTTAGGAAGTGATTAAATATGTGCAGTGGCTCTGGGGTAAGCTCTGAAGCCCCAGGCGCAGGCTCTATTGAGAAATTACTTTTGCTGAAATATTCCTCTTTTTAGGAACTTCCATGGAACTTGAATCTCTGCGCAGCATATTTTGGCATCTGATTTAAATCTAGTAGAGGTCCGGAGGATTCCCAGGATTAAAGTCTTTCAACAAAAAGCCTGAATCTTGCCGGAGTAAAAGGTACTGTCCCTGAGTGGGCTTGACCACCAACCTTTCAACTAACAGCCAAACGCACTAACCGTTTGCACCACAGAGGCATGAGTTGTTCACATTTTTTTTTTTTTTTTTTTGAGAGGGGTTTCCCTTTTTTTTCCCCAGGCGGGGGTGCAAGGGGGCGGTTTCGGCGCACCGCAACCTCCACCTCCTGGGTTCAGGCAATTGTCCTGCCTCAGC
>NW_022448490.1:0-775 GCF_009761245.1 Sapajus apella | reverse complement strand
GCAACCTCCACCTCCTGGGTTCAGGCAATTGTCCTGCCTCAGCCTCCTGAGTAGCTGGGATTACAGGCACGCACCACCATGCCCAGCTAATTTTTTGTATTTTTAGTAGAGACGGGGTTTCACCATGTTGACCAGGATGGCCTCGATCACTTGACCTCGTGATCCACCCGCCTCGGCCTCCCAAAGTGCTGGGATTACAGGCGTGAGCCACCGCGCCCGGCCGAGTTGTTCACATTTTAAACTCATTTGCTGATCCCAGAGCCAGCCTGGCACCCAGCAGGTGCCCAATAAATGCTTGGTGAAGGAAGGCATTCCACCACAGGGTTTTAGGAGAACCAAGAATTCCTGTGTGGACATTAAGCATTTAGTCCTACTAGGAAGTCTGGAATATGGAGACCTGAACTGTTTCTGAAAGGCAGCTGTTCTTGTATTCCCAGAGCTGGTTCAGAATTCAGCAAACGTCCCTGCGTGGTGGATCCCGCTTCTGGAGACCTGAGGATGGTGAGGTGGGGGGCATCGCGGGTTCTGGTACTTCCCATGCTGATGTCCACCGGCCCAGGCCCAAAGGAAATGGCTGTGAGCAGCCCATGTGAAGATGGTTACAAATACCAGGTAGGGCCCATGACAGTTGCAGAAATGAGGCCTTGTAATAGCTATGAGTATTTCTTCAGCATTTTGGGATGCATACACGAGTATATACTCACCAATATTTTTTTTTTCTACAAAGCTACTGCAAATCAATTTTTTTCTACTAATATTTTTCTTGAGAATTCTC
>NW_022448489.1:0-1822 GCF_009761245.1 Sapajus apella | reverse complement strand
GATTTTTGCACATTGATTTTGTATCCTGAGACTTTGCTGAACTTGCTTATCAGTTTCAGGAGGTTTGGGGCTGAGACGATGGGGTCTTCTAGATATACAATCATGTCGTCTGCAAATAGAGACAATTTGACTTCCTCCTTTCCTATTTGAATACCCTTTATTTCTTTTTCTTGCCTGATTGCTCTGGCTAGAACTTCTAATACTATATTGAATAGCAGTGGTGAGAGCGGGCATCCTTGCCTGGTGCCACATTTCAAGGGAAATGCTTCCAGTTTTTGCCCATTCAGTATGATATTGGCTGTTGGTTTGTTCTAAATAGCTTTTATTATTTTGAGATATGTTCCATCAATACGTAGCTTATTGAGGGTTTTTAGCATAAAGGGCTGTTGAATTTTGTCAAAGGCCTTCTCTGCATCAATTGAGATAATCATGTGGTTTTTGTCTTTGGTTCTGTTTATGTGGTGAATTACGTTTATAGACTTGCGTATGTTGAACCAGCCTTGCATCCCCGGGATGAAGCCTACTTGATCATGGTGGATAAGCTTTTTGATGTGCTGTTGCAATCGGCTTGTCAGTATTTTATTGAAGATTTTTGCATCTATGTTCATCATGGATATTGGCCTGAAGTTTTCTTTTCTTGTTGAGTCTCTGCCGGGTTTTGGAATCAGGATGATGTTGGTGTCATAAAATGATTTGGGAAGAATTCCCTCTTTTTGTATTGTTTGGAATAGTTTCAGAAGAAATGGTACCAGCTCCTCTTTGTATGTCTGGTAGAATTCAGCTGTGAACCCATCTGGACCTGGGCTTTTTTTGGGTGGTAAGCTCTTAATTGCTGCCTCAACTTCAGACCTTGTTATGGGTCTGTTCAGGGTTTCGGCTTCTTCCTGGTTTAGGCTTGGCAGGAGGCAAGTGTCCAGGAATTTATCCATTTCTTCCAGGTTTATTAGTTTGTGTGCATAGAGTTGTTTGTAATAATCTCTGATGATGGTTTGAATTTCTGTGGAATCTGTGGTGATATCCCCTTTATCGTTTTTTATTGCATCAATTTGGTTATTCTCTCTTTTCTTTTTTATTAATCTGGCTAGTGGTCTGTCTATTTTGTTGATCTTTTCAAAAAACCAGCTCCTGGATTTATTGATTTTTTGAAGGGTTTTTTGTGTCTCTATCTCCTTCAGTTCTGCTCTGATCTTAGCTATTTCTTGTCTTCTGCTAGACTTTGAGTTTTTTTGATCTTGCTCCTCTAGCTCTTTCAGTTTTGACGATAGGGTGTCAATTTTTGATCTCTCCTTGCTTCTCATGTGGGCACTTATTGCTATATATTTTCCTCTAGAGACTGCTTTAAATGTGTCCCAGAGATTCTGGTATGTTGTGTCTTCATTCTCGTTGGTTTTGAAGAACATCTTTATTTCTGCCTTCATTTCATTGTTTATCCAGTGAACATTCAAGAGCAAGTTGTTCAGTTTCCATGAAGCGGTGCGGTTCTGAGTTAGTTTTTGAATTCTGAGCTCTAACTTGATTGCACTGTGGTCTGAGAGACTGTTTGTTAGGATTTCCATTCTTTTGCATTTGCTGAGGAGTGATTTACTCCCAATTATGTGGTCAATTTTAGAGTAGGTGTGATGTGGTGCTGAGAAGAATGTATATTCTGTGCATTTGGGGTGGAGAGTTCTGTAAATGTCTATTAGGTTTGCTTGGTCCAGGTCTGAGTTCAAGTCCTGGATATCCTTGTTAATTTTCTGTCTGTTTGATCTGTCTAATGTTGACAAAGGGGTGTTCCGCTTTGTTCTTTTTGCTTAGAATTGACTTGGCTATGCGGGCTCTC
>NW_022448488.1:0-1823 GCF_009761245.1 Sapajus apella | reverse complement strand
ATTGAAATCAAACACTGATTTCAATACAGAGAAATCAAATACAATACGATTGAAATCAAATACTGATTTCAATTTCAAGTGGTTTGAGAGTTTCCAAACCACTTTCCCATAGAAAATGATTAGGCAGTGTCTCATAGTAGACAGTATTACTAGTGAATGAAGGTAAATAGAGTGTGCCTGTGTAATGGTGTATATAACATTGCCTCTCTTGGAACATACTTTGGAGTTCCAGCACATGACTCGAGAAATACACAACTCTTGATGAATCTTTATATCCAAGGGCAACTTGGATAAGACCCAAGACCCCTTTGAAGTAGAAGACTTCAAAGAGAGTAGAGACTACTCTGTTAGAGAGGAGAAGCAGAGGTGGAAAGAACATGGCCCTGGAGTCAAACCTGGAATTGAATTCCAGCCCAGCTTCTTACAAGCTGTGTGACTGTCCGCAAATTATCTAATACTCCCTTTGCCTGTGTTCCTGCATATTTAGAACAAGATGGTCCTATTAGAGATTTAGAGACAGGAGAATTTGAGTTAACACAGGAAAGGCCTGTTGAAGGTACTCTGAATAATTGCTATTACATGGTAGAGAATGGGTTTTTCATTCCCTTTCATTCTCTGCATTCTAAACATGGAAATTATGCTGATGGGAGGGATGTGCAGAGGGAGTGACTGCCTTACAAATAGTATTAGTCAGGAATGACTTCCCTTTATGACCTCTGCTTTCCCTTCCATGTGCAGATACAAGCAATAACAACGATTATGGCAGAAATGTTCGCTCCTGTGACATACTTTTAACCTTTCTAAGCAGTCCGTGGGAACAAATGAGAGTAGTAGTGGTTGCCCTAATTCTGCCCTTTGGACAAGTGCCTGACATCTGCTTCATTGGGTTTTAGTCTTTACTGGTGTTGGTACTTTTGTCTGTCATACCAGAGTATTTGAAAACTTCAATTGCTTCTACTCTGCAGGTTAATATGACTCCAAAAGGGCCCCCTCCTTTCCCTGGAGTCCCTCTTATGAGCACCCCCATGGGAGGCGCTGTACCACCACCCATTCAATATGGACCACCACCTCAGTTCTGTGGACCTTTCGGGCCTCGGCCAATTCCTCCACCCTTTGGTAAGAGGATCTGAACAGTAGCGATTAACTTGTAAAGCATAGTCATCTTCTCTCTCTATCCCTTGCTGAAACAACTGCAAATGCAAGGCTTTGCAATGCAGTGATGAAGTTAACTGAGCACACTGTAACTTCTCCCCAAGTTTCTTGAGACAAAAAGGGTGCTGCATAATGCCCTGTGATTAGATGGGCAATAATTTTCTCTAACACAACAAGGAAAGGGGCTATTTATAGAAAGCCAGAAATCTTCAGCACATGTTTTTTGAACATCTCTGGCTGTGTACTAGGTCATCTTTAGGTACTCTGAGCCAGAATGGCTCTTATGGCCCATCACCTGTGAGTGGTGGGGAATGCTCCCCTCCACTGACAGTGGTGCCACCTGTGAGACCGCCCTCTGCTACTCTCAGTCGAAGAGATATGCGGAGAAGTGAATTTGGTGAGCATTCACATGTTTCCTTGCAACACAGTTTCAGGTGGCTTTTTCCCTTGTATTTGGGGATTCTAATGCAAACAACACTTAAGAATTTGGGTCTGTCCAGTATGGAAAGGAAAATGTCTTAATTTGTCTTGGTGGATAAGTATTCAACTGCAAGGTTTGTTTTAGAACAGAAAGCATTTATTATTTCCCTTGACGTCCTTGTATTGTTTCTTTTCAATTTTTTTATTATGAATTGTAAGCCTTTATCTTTAAATGAAAGTCCTGTGGGATT
>NW_022448487.1:0-1823 GCF_009761245.1 Sapajus apella | reverse complement strand
ACTCTGGAATATCTAAACGCAGATATTAGAAGATACGTTTTTCTAACTCGCTGAATCTAAACATAGATGCAACTTCCTAAGTTGAACGAACACAAGGCAGAGCAGTTTGAACTAGACGTTCTTCCTGGATTTTAAACGCAGTCTTACTGGTAGTTCCCATATGCCTGTATATGGATGGAAATAAATGTTTCCAGATTCTCGAAGCAAATGATTTCTGAACTGCTGCAAAGACACATCAGTTTAACTCTGTAAGTTGATTGAGCACCTTGACAACCATTCTGCTGGATAGCTGCGTTTTTGTTTTAGAGCAAGATATTCTCATTACGGCCTTGAGTCTCAGTAATTCAGGAATATCCAAACGCAGCTTTTAGAAGAAACGTGTTTCTAACTCGATGAATCTAAATATAGATGCAACTTCCTAAAGTGAACGAACACAAAGCAGAGCATTTTGAACTAGACTTTTCTCCAGTGTTTTAAACTCAGTCTACTGCTAGGTCTTAAATGCCTGGGTAAGGCTGGAAATGTCTGTTTCCAGATTCCCCAAAGAAAAGATTTCAGAACCTCTGCACACACACATCAATTTAACTCCGTAAGATGATTTTAAGCTTGACAACCATTCTGCTAGATAGCTGCATTTTTGCAAGATGTTTCTGATTACGGCCTGCAGGCTCTTTCACACTGGAATATCCAAACGCTGCTTATAGAAGAAACGTGTTTCTAACTCGCTGAATCTAAACAGAGATGCAACTTCCTAATGTGAACGAACACAAAACAGAGCAGTTTGAACTTCATGTTTCCAACGTGTTTTAAACGCAGTCTTACTGCTAGTTCATATAAGCCTGCATATGGCTGGAAATATCTGCTTCCAGATTCTCCAACGAAAGGATTTCTGAACTACTGCACACAAAGGTCAGTTTAACTCTGTAAGAAGATTGTACAGCTTGACAACCATTCTGCTAGATAGATGCTCTTCGTTTTAGAGCAAGACATTTCTCATTACGGGGTTTAGTCTCAGTCATTCTGGAATATCCAAACGCAGCTTTTAGAAGAAACGTGTTTCTAACTCGCTGAATCTAAACAAAGACGCAAATTCCTAAGGTGAACGAACACAAAGCAGAGCAGTTTGAACTAGATGTTTCGACTGTGTTTTAAACACAGTCTTACTGCTAGTTCTTATAAGACTATATATGGCTGGAAATGTCTGTTTCCATATACTCCAACGAAAGGATTTCTGAACTACTGCACACGCACGTCAGTTTAACTCTGTAAGAAGATTGTACAGCTTGACAACCATTCTGCTAGATAGCTGCGTTTTTGTTTTAGACCAAGATATTTCTCATTACGGCCTTTAGTCTCAGTCATTCAGGAATATCCAAACGCAGCTTTTAGAAGAAACGTGTTTCTAACTCGCTGAATCTAAACATAGATGCAACTTCCTAAAGTGAACGAACACAGAGCAGACCATTTTGAACTAGACGTTTCTCCAGTGTTTTAAACGCAGTCTTACTGCTAGGTCGTAAATGCGTGGGTAAGGCTGGAAATGTCTGTTTCCAGATTCCCCAAAGAAAAGATTTCAGAACCTCTGCACACACACGTCAATTTAACTCCACAAGATGATTTTACAGCTTGACAACCATTCTGCTAGATAGCTGTATTTCTGTTTTAGAGCAAGATATTTCTGATTACGACCTGCAGGCTCTTTCACACTGGAATAACCAAACGCTGCTTTTAGAAGGAACGTGTTTCTAACTCGCTGAATCTAAACAGACATGCAACTTCCTAAGGTGAACGAACACAAAACAGAGCAGTTTGAACTACATGTT
>NW_022448486.1:0-1823 GCF_009761245.1 Sapajus apella | reverse complement strand
AACCTACAGAATGAGAGAAATTTTTCAATCTATTCGTCTGACAAAGGTCTAATATTGAGCATCTATAAGGAACTTAAACAAATTTAAATAATAAAGATCCCCATTAAAAAGTGTGCAAAAGACATGAACAGACACTTTTTAAAAGCAGATATACATGTTGCCAACAAACGTATGAAAAAAGCTGAGCATCACTGATCATTAGTGAAGAGGCAAATCAAAACCACAATGAAGCCAGACGCCATGGCTCATGCTATAGTCTCAGCAGTTTGAGAGGGCAAGGTAGGTGAGTTACCTGAGGTCAGAAGTTCGAGATCAGCCTGGCCAACAAAGTGAAAGCCCTTCACCAATAAAAATACAAAAATTAGCTGGGCATGGTGGTGCATGCCTGTAGTCCAGCTATTAGGGAGGCTGAGGCAGGAGAATTACTTGAACCCATGAGGCAGAGGTTGCAGTGAGCCAAGATCATGACACTGCACTCTAGCCTGAGGGACAGAGCAAGGCTCCATCTCAAAAAAAAAATGAGATATCATCTGACTCCAGTCAGAACAGCTATTATTTAAAAATCAAAAGACAACAGATGCTGGCTAAGTTGTGGAGATAAAGGAACGCTTTTACACGGTTGTTGGCACTGGAAACTAGTTTAGCCATTGTGGAAGACAGTGTGCCAATTTCTCCTAAAAACAAAAATATCATTTGACCCAGCAATCCCATTACTGGGTATATAACCCAAGGAATATAACTCATTCTGTTATAAAGACACATGTACGTGTATGTTCATTGCTTTACTATTCACAATAACTAAAACCTGGAGTCAACCTAAATGCCCATCAATGATAGGCTGTATTTTAAAAAATGTTCTGCATAGGCACCATGAAATACTATGCAACCATAGAAAAAGAGATTATGTTCTTTGCAGAGACATGGATGGAGCTAGAAGCCATTATCCTTAGCAAACTAATGCAGGAAATGAAAACAGAATACCACTTGTTATCACTTATAAGTGGGAGCTAAATGATGAGACCACATGGACACATAGAGGGGAAAAACACACACTGGGGCCTTTAAGAAGATGGAAGTTGGGAGGAGGGAGAGGATCAGGAAAAATAACTGAGTGATGAAATAATCCGTAGAGCAAAGCCCTGTGACACAATTTTACCTATGTAACAAACCTATGCTTCTACCCCTGAACTTAAAAGAAAAAAAAAAGGAATATGCATTGAATCATAAGCAGTGGCAAATGTTTTGGCTGGCTCATCAAGGCCTAGAAGGAGAGTGTGTAAAATTGAAAGATGGTGATCTGGAGTAGAGACATATGGATGGACCTATATTTCTTGTTTGCAATAACTCAGAATTTAAGAGGGAAGGATAGCAGAAGATGATGCCATAATGGGAATATGTATATATATATATATATATATATATGTTTAATAGAGGTAATCAACAGGAGGGTATACTTTTTGTTTAGAAGAATAGTAGTTTTCCGGAGGAAAAGACTGAAGGTGGTAAATTCAGCATCCTTTTTTGTAGCTGCATCAGCTGTATCATCAGCATCTAAAATACGCCTGACATAGAACAGGTACTTAGTAAATACATGTTGAAATACTTACTGAATAATATAAACATACAAAATGTATCATCAAGAGGGAAGTATATGGAATAAAATTATGTAAAATTACAAAATAAATAAAATTACAAAAATAATTACCAAAAAAAGTGACAATGTTCAATTGATAATTAAAATGATGGGTTACTGGAGGTTTGTAATTGAGTAAACTAAAAAAGTTAAGTTACTTAATATCACCAAGATTCTATTTCTTTAATTT
>NW_022448485.1:0-1824 GCF_009761245.1 Sapajus apella | reverse complement strand
TTTTTTTTTTGGAGACAGAGTCTTGCTCTGTTGCCCAGGCTGGAGTACAATGGTGCAATCGTGGCTCACTGAAACCTCCGCCTCCCGGATTCAAGCGATTTTGCTGCCCCAGCCTCCTGAGAGGCTGGAATTACAGGTGTGCACCACCGCATCTGGCTAGTTTTTATATTTTAGTAGAGACGGGGTTTCGCCATGTTGGCCAGGCTGGTCCCGAACTCCTGACCTGAGGTGATCTGCCTGCCTCGGCCTTCCTAAGTGCTGGGATTACAGGTGTGAGCCACTGCTCCTGGCCTCTTCCTTTCTTTTTTCCCATCAGTGTTCCAAGTGTCCCCCTGTGACATGGGGAGCACACTGATTTTAAATCCTATTCACTGACCTTCTCTGCATGAGGCGGGGTGAGAGGCACAGTGGGAGATGCATAGATGACCGCCCCATCCCGGAGTGAGGCAGTGAGAGGCCCGCAGGCAGAGCAGCCTGTGAGGTGTGTGTGGCACCCCTGGGTACGGGGGCCTTCCCCTCACTCACGGGAACCATCCCTCACCCGTGTCAAACTTGTTTAAGAGCAGCAAATTCTACTTAAGTACAGATTTGGGAATTTGAGGCATTAATACAACAGGTTTCTGAGCCTAGAATCTGTTTCCTTTTCCTACTCCCTATCAAGAGATCTGCTTGCTCAGCTAGTTCCCATTAGCTCTGGTTCCGGTCCAGGCTCAGTGGCCTTGGGTTATATAAGAGCTGGTGGGAGGGAAGGGGTGGGGGACAGCCGAGGGCTACTGCCTGCAACGTGCCAGGGCCGAGCACTTTCAAAACAGACAGTCCTGGATATTTTTTTTTTGAGTCAGAGTCTCACTCTGTCACCCCGCTAGAGTGCAGTGGTGTGATCTTGGCTCACTTCAATATCTGCCTCCTGAGTTCAAGCAATTCTCTGCCTCAGCCTCGAGTAGCTGGGATTTCAGGCTCCCGTCACCGTGCCCTGCTAATTTTAGTAGAGACAGGTTTTCACCATGTTGCCAGGCTGGCCTCGAACTTCTGACCTCAGAAGTTCGACCCACCTCGGCCTCCCAAAATGCTGGGATTACAGGCATGAGCCACCATGCCTGGTTGGATCTTTTTGAATATCTTAGAAATTATCTGGGCGCTGAATCCTGTTAAGATTGTGTACGGCACACCTGAGTGTCATGCAGCCTGGCCTGCAGTAGCAGGGCTGGAGATGCGATGGCTTAGGGCACAGTGAGATTTTGCTCAGGAACTAGATGGAGAACTTTCGACTTCCTGCTTTAAGGGGAATGATTAGAACCTGGTCTGGCCTTTCATTTCCTGGTGCACCGTCGCCCCCCATTCCACTTTCATCCAGGTTTTACTGAGACAGTGGGTGTCTCCTGAGCCTCTTTGTTCTGCCGGAGGTCCCTTCTGTGAGTCTACACCAAGGCAAGCCAGGAGCTTCCCTGTGGAAAGGGAGACTGTCGTCAAGGAGTGACAGGACCTGGTGTTGGGGGTAGTGTGACAGAGGAAGAAGAGAATTTGGCAGAAAGGGGCCAGAACTGGATAGAGACAGAAGCAGGCTACATTGCAGCCCTGTCCCCTTACTAGCTATTGGAGTGTGAGGAAGTTGCTGAACTTCGGTTTCTCACAGGAGAAATGGTGATAATAGATTTGACCTTGCAGAGTAGTTGAGTGAATTTTCTAAGCTTATGTTGTAATTTCTTTTGGGTATAGAGCACCTAGTACAGTGTAGAAACTTCGTAAGTGGTAGTTGTTTTCATGGTATAACATTACGTAAAGGAAGTGGGAAGAGTTAACTTAGCAGATGTGGGGACCCTAAGA
>NW_022448484.1:0-1824 GCF_009761245.1 Sapajus apella | reverse complement strand
ATTTACTTATTGACAGACGGAGTCTTACTCTGTCACCAAGCTGGTGTACAGTAGCACAATCTTGGCTCACTGCAAGCTCCATCTCCCAGGATCAAACAATTTTCCTGCCTCAGCCTCTTAAGTAGCTGGGACTATAGGCATGCACCACCATGCCTGGCTAATTTTTATATTTTTAGTAGAGACCAGGTTTTACCATGTTGGCCAGGCTGGTCTCAAACTCCCAACCTCAAATGATCTGCCTGCCTCAAACTCCCAAAGTGCTGGGATTACAGGCATGAGTCACCGTGCCTGACCCCCTTTGCTCTTTGATTTTTCTCCTTCTTGATTCTCTGATCTCAGTAAGTCTCACTTCCTGAGATTTTCCCTGGCCTCTTAAACTGAAAGGCAACTCTCTCACTGCCTGCCTTCTTCATGGTACTTACCACACTTTCCAGTGTTTAATCTGTTTGTTGCCTTTTTTATTATCTGACTCCTACCCCGGTCAGTAAGATCCTGGAGTACCAAGACTATGCTTTTTCTTGTGTGTTGTACTTCTGGCACCTAGTAAACTGTCTGGCACTTTCTAGAAACCAAGTAAAATACTTGGTGAATGACTGACTAATCCTTCAAAGAGCCTTCTGACATACATTACCATTTCACAGATCAGGAAACAGGCTCGGCCAGGTGAGGTCACTTACATAAGGCCCCCAGCTAGTGCCACGGATGACCTGAAATCCAGCTGGGCCAAGGCACAGTCTGACTCTAATGTCCTTTCCACTTCACTCCCCTAGCCTTGTCCCCTTCCATTTAAAATGAGTATGTCCAGCCTGGGCAACATAGGGAGATCCTGTCTCTACCAAAAAAAATTTCTTTAATTAGCCAGGCATGGTGGTATGCACTTGTAATCCCAGTTACTGGGGAAGCTGAGGCAAGAGAATCATTTGAACCTGAGTGGCAGAGGTTGCCGTGAGCCAAGATCATGCCACTGCACTGCAGCCTGGGTGGCAGAGGGACTCTGCCTCAAAACAAAACAAAATTAAAATTAAATGAATACTGATGTCAGATTAATCTTGGGTTTAACAGTTTTAAGTCACTCATTCTCTCCAAAATGTTTAATTGTCCAATGCCTAACAATACATCTAAATGTCTAAGCTGGCCAGTCATGGTGGCCCACACATATCAGCCTAGCACTTGGGAGGCCAAGGCAGGTGGATCAGCTGAGATCAGGAATTTGAGACCAGCCTGGCCAACATGGTGAAACTTCATCTCTAATAAAAACACTAAAAACACTAAAATTAAGCTGGATGTGGTGGTGCATGCCTATAATATCAGCTACTTGGGATGCTGAGGCAAGAGAACTGCTTGAACCTGGGAGGAGGAGGTTGCAGTGAGCCAAGGTAGTGCCACTGCACTCCAGCCTTGGTGACAGAGTGAGACTCCATTTCAAAAAATAGTTAAAAAATAAATAATAAATAAATGTGTAGGCTTTTCTCCCGCCACAGTGTGGCCTTACTGCTCCCTCATATACAGTGCCTTTCTCCTGCCTCCTTTCATTCTCTTCACTTTCTTCTCCTTCCAGATGTTCATACACCCAGTCTCCCTACCTGGAAAATCACAGCCTCATTAACAGCTCAGCTATCGTAAGTTCCGTTTCCTCATGAAGTTGAACTCAAATGCTGCAACCTCCAAATAGCAATTTAAATCAGCTTCAGCATAACTGTTTTTATCCTCGTTTCCTGTGTTAGTATTATGTCACCAAAACCTTGGGGGCATGAGGTCATATACCCCTCTAGAGCACACCATAATGATGAAACATCTTTAGCTATAACCCACCTAGATCCTAAT
>NW_022448483.1:0-1824 GCF_009761245.1 Sapajus apella | reverse complement strand
AGATATTTCCAGCCATATACAGACTCTTAAGAATTAGCTATAAGATCTCATCTAAATCATACGAGAAACGTCTCTTTCAAACTGCTCCACTCTGTGTTCGCTCACCTTCAGAAGACGCATCTATGTTTAGATTCTGCGTGTTAGAAACATGTTTCTCCAAAAAGCTGCGTTTGGATATTGCTGAGTGAATGGGAGTATAGGGTTTAATGAGAAATATCTGGCTCTAAAACAAAAACGGAACTATGTAGCAGAAAGATTGTCAAGGTGTATATTAAACTTACAGAGTTAAACAATTGTGTGTATGTAGCAGTTGACTAACCATTTCTTTGGAGAATCTGGAAAGAGATATTTCCAGCCATATACAGACTCTTAAGAATTAGCTTTAATATCGCATCTAAATCATACGAGAAACGTTTCTTTCAAACTGCTCCACTCTGTGTTCGTTCACCTTCAGAAGACGCATCTATGTTTAGATTCTTCCAGTTAGAAAAACGTTTCTCCAAAAAGCTGCGTTTTGATATTCCTGAGTGAATGGGAGGATAGGGTTTAATGATAAATATCTGGCCCTAAAACAAAAACGGAGCTATGTAGCAGAATGATTATCAAGGTGTATATTAAACTTACAGATTTAAACAATTGTGTGAATGTTGCCGTTCACTAACCCTATCTTTGGAGAATCTGGAAAGAGATATTTGCAGCCATATACAGACTCTTAAGAATTCCTTTAAGATCGCATCTAAATCATACGAGAAACGTCTCTTTCAAACTGCTCCACTGTGTGTTCGTTCACCTTCGGAAGTTGCATCTATGTTTAGATTGTGCCAGTTAGAAAAACGTTTCTCCAAAAAGCTTCGTTAGGATATTCCTGAGTGAATGGGAGTATAGGGTTTTAGAAATATCTGGCTCTAAAAGAAAAACGGAACTATGTAGCAGAATGATTGTCAAGGTGTATATTAAACTTACAGAGTTAAACAATTGCGTGAATGTAGCAGTTCACTAACCGTTTCTTTAGAGAATCTGGGAAGAGATATTTCCACCCATACTCAGACTCTTAAGAATTAGCTTTAAGATCGCATCTAAATCATACGAGAAACGTCTCTTTCAAACTGCTGCACTGTGTGTTTGTTCTCCTTCGGAAGTTGCATCTATGTTTAGATTCTTCCAGTTAGAAAAACGTTTCTCCAAAAAGCTGCGTTTGGAAATTCCTGAGTGAATGGGAGTATAGGGTTTAATGAGAAATATCTGGCTCTAAAACAAAAACGGAGCTATGTAGCAGAATGATTGTCAAGGTGTATATTAAACTTACAGAGTTAAACAATTGTGTGAATGTCGCAGTTGACTAACCATTTCTTTGGAGAATCTGGAAAGAGATATTTCCAGCCATATACAGACTCTTAAGAATTAGCTTTAAGATCGCATCTGAATCATACGAGAAACGTCGCTTTCAAACTGCTCCACTCTGTGTTCGTTCACCTTCAGAAGACGCATCTATGTTTAGATTCTGCGAGTTAGAAACACGTTTCTCCAAAAAGCTGCGTTTGAATATTCCTGAGTGAATGGGAGTATAAGGTTTAATGAGAAATATCTGGCTCTAAAACAATAACGGAACTATGTAGCAGAATGATTGTAAAGGTGTATATTAAACTTACAGAGTTAAACAATTGCGTGAATGTAGCATTTCACTAACCGTTTCTTTAGAGAATCTGGAAAGAGATATTTCCACCCATACTCAGACTCTTAATAATTAGCTTTATGATCGCATCTAAATCATACGACCATCGTCTCTTTCAAACTGCTCCACTGTGTGTTCGTTCACCTTCGGAA
>NW_022448482.1:0-1824 GCF_009761245.1 Sapajus apella | reverse complement strand
CAGCATGTGTAACATAGGGGGACCCAGTCACTACAAAAAGACACACACAAAAATTAGCCAAGCAAGGTGGCACATTCTTGGAGTCAGCTACTCTGGAGGCTGAAGGGGAGGATTGTTTGAATCCAGGGAAGGTGGAGGCTGCAGTGAGCCATAATGTCACCTCTGCACTCCAGCCTGGGTGCAGTACTACAGTCAGAATTCAGTGCAGCCTGCACCTCCACAGAGTGAGACCCTGTCCCAAAAGAAAAAAAAAGGCTGGGGGCTCATGCCTGTAATCCCAGCACTTTGGGAGGCTGAGGTGGGCGGATTGCGAGGTCAGGAGATTGAGACCATCCTCACCAACATGGTGAAACTCCATCTCTACTAAAAACACAAAAAAATTAGGTGGGCGTGGTGGTGCACTTCTGTATTCCTAGCTACTCAGGAGGCTGAGGCAGGAGAATTGCTTGAATCCAGGAGGCAGAGATTGCAGTGATCCGAGACCATGACACTGTACTATAGCCTGGGAATACTGTGCGTGCCACCAGGCCTGGCTAATTTTTGTATTTTAGCAGAGATGGGGTTTCGCCATGTTAGCCAGGCTTGTCCCCAACTCCTGACCTCAGGTGATCCACCCACCTCGACCTCCTAAAGTGCTGGAATTATAGGTGTGAGCCACCGTGCCCAGCATGATTTTTTTCAAGTATTTAAAAATATAAAATCAATAAACATTCTTGTGCAGCTCATGGGCTGTCTAAAAGCAGATGGTGGGATCTCTGTGTCTCCTGTGTAGATACTATATGCCATGGTTTCCAGAACCCTGGCTAGATGTTTGAGACAGAGTCTCTTTCTGTTGACCAGGCTGGTGGAGTGGCGTGATCTCAGCTCACTGCAACCTCTGCCTCCCAGATTCAGGCAGTTCTTGTGCCTCAGTCTCCCTAGTAGCTGGGACCACAGCCACTACCACAGCCAGCTAATTTTTTGTATTTTTAGTACAGATAGGGTTTCACTACATTGGCCAGGTACTCTCAAGCTCCTGGCCCTAAGTGATCCACCTATCTCAGCTTCCCAAAGTGCTGGGATCACAGGCATGAGCCCTGGCTAGGTACATTTAAGGTATAAAGGCATATGGAGGCTGAGGTGGGAGGATCACTTGAGGCCAGGAGATCAAGGCTAGCCTGGGTAACATACCACCCAGAGAGATCCTATCTGCACAAAAAAATTATGTTTAATTAACTGGGCATGTTGTTAGTGCACACCTGTAGTACTAACTTCTTCAGAGGCTGAGGCAGGAGGATCGCTTGAGCTGATAATTCAAGCTGTGATCACGCCACTGAATTCCAGCTCTGAGACACAGCAAGAGCCTCTTTCTAAAAATTGTAAAAAATGTTCTGTTTTCTTGAGACAGAGTCTTGGTAAATCACAGAGGCTGGAGTGCAGTGGTGCAATCTGAGTTCACTGCAACATCCACCTCCTAGGTTCAAACAGTTCTCCAGCCTCAGCCTCCTGAGGAGCTGGGATTGCAGGCATATGCCACTGCGTCTGGCTCATTTTTGTATTTTTAGTAGACACCAGGTTTCACCATGGTGGCCAGGCTGGTCTCCAACTCCTGACCTCAAATGATTCACCCATCTTGGCCTTCTACGGGGCTGAGATTACAGGTGTAAGCCACTGTGCCTGGCCTTGTGAAAATGTTAGTGGCACTTTGATTATAATTGAATAACTGAAAAAAATCAAATGCACATGCCTATTTTTTCTAATATGGACTAGGAACCAGGACATTTTCTAATGCCTTCAGCTTGTATTCCAGGACCTTGCAAACAATAGCTGCTTAGCAAGTGCAAT
>NW_022448481.1:805-1824 GCF_009761245.1 Sapajus apella | reverse complement strand
CCTGACTCAGCCTCCGGAGTAGCTGGGATTACAGGCACGTGCCACCATGCCCGGCTAATTGCTGTATTTTTTTTTTTTTTTGAGACGGAGTTTCGCTCTTGTTACCCAGGCTGGAGTGCAATGGCGCAATCTCGGCTCACCGCAACCTCTGCCTCCTGGGTTCAGGCAATTCTCCTGCCTCAGCCTCCTGAGTCGCTGGGATTATAGGCACACGCCACCATGCTCAGCTAATTTTTTGTATTTTTAGTAGAGACGGGGTTTCACCATGTTGACCAGGATTGTCTCGATCTCTTGATCTCGTGATCCGCCCACCTCAGCCTACAAAAATGCTGAGATTACAGGTATGGGCCACAGTGTCCTGCCTATGATGTTTGCTTATAATTTGAGCACAATTATAGGCAAAAAAAAAAAAGAAAAAAAGAAGACTTTTCACTAAAGTCATAACATTTCACTAAAATGTTATGTGAGGCTGGGCACGGTGGCTCACGCCTGTGAACCCAGCACTTTGGGAGGCTGAGGCGGGCAGATCACTTGAGGTCAGGAGTTCGAGACCAGCCTGGCCTATGTGGTGAAACCCAGTCTCTACTAAAAACACAAAAATTTGCTGGATGTGGTGGCTCATGCCTGCAATCCTAGCACTTTAGGAGGCCAAGGTGGGTGGATTACCTGAGGTCAGGAGTTCAAGACCAGCCTGACCATCATGGTGAAACCCCATCTTAAAAAAAAAAAAAAAGAAAAAGAAAAAAACAGAAAAATTAGCCTGGCATGGCAGGTGCTTGTAATCCCAGCTACTCGGGAAGCTGAGGCAGGAGAATTGCTTGAACCTGGGAGGTGAAGGTTGCAGTGAGCAGAGATTGCGCCACTGCACTCCAGCCGGAGCGGCAGAGTGAGACTCTGTCTCAAATAAGTGAACGAATGAATGAATGTGAGATCCTGGGACAGAAAAAGGACATTAAGGAAAAATGAAGGAAATTCGAACGTGGGAAGTAGAAAATTTCCTTTTTAAAATGTCCTTTCTT
>NW_022448481.1:0-705 GCF_009761245.1 Sapajus apella | reverse complement strand
GGCTCCAGCCAACGGAGATCAGACACAGCAGTAAGGACCACCCCAAATGCGTGAGGGATAAATTTGTGTGTTTTCCTTTGTTCACTGCACTCTCGTAGCAGGATGGCCAGTGAGGGTACCCCTTCTGCAGTCCAGGAAGTAAAAATTGCGTTGCTGAAAGATCCTTTGTCTCAGTGCTGAATTTTCTGTGTGGCACCGCATCTATTTCCAACATTGAATCACATGTGGACTTTAGCTAGTAATAATGTATCAGTATTGATTCACCAAAACTGTCAAGTGGATCATGGTAAAGCAGGATGTTAATAAAAGATGCTGCGTGGGTGGGTTATGGAAACTGTACTATCTTTATATTTTTGCTGCAAATATGCAGTTATTCTGAAAGAACAAGTTGGTTTTTACGTTTTTTTTTTTTTTTTTTGGGGGGGGGGGGGGGCTTGCTCTGACACCAGGCTGGAGTGGAATGGTGCCATCTCAGCTGACTGCAACCTCCCCCTCCTGGTTCAAGTGACTCCTCTGCCTCAGCCTCCCAAGTAGCTGGGACTACAGTTGCCCGCCACCATGCCAGGCTAAGTTTTGTATTTTTTTTTTTTTAAGTAGAGACAGGGTTTCACCATGTTGCTCAGCATGGTCTCGATCTCTTGACCTTCCGATCTGCCCTCCTCGCCCTCCCAAAGTGCTGAGACTACAGGTGTGAGCCACCACACC
>NW_022448480.1:703-1825 GCF_009761245.1 Sapajus apella | reverse complement strand
AATTGGTTAACTCTGTAAGTTTAATATACACCTCGACAATCATTCTGCTACATAGCTCCGTGTTTTTTTAGAGCCAGATATTTCTCATTAAACCCTATACTCCCATTCACTCAGGAATATGCAAACGCAGCTTTTTCGAGAAACGTGTTTCTAATTCGCAGGATCTAAACATAGATGCAACTTCCGAAGTTGAACGAACACACAGTGGAGCAGTTTGAAAGAGACGTTTCTCCTATGATAGATGCTATCTTAAATCTAATTATTAAGATTGTGTATATGGCTGGAAATATCTCTTTCCAGATTCTCCAAAGAAAGGTTTAGTGAACTGCTACATTCACACAACTGGTTAACTCTGTAAGTTTAATATACACCTTGACAATGATTCTGCTACTTAGCTTCGTTTCTGTTTTAGAGCCAGATATTTCTCATTAAAACCTATAATCCCATTCACTCAGGAATATCTATATGCAGCTTTTTCGAGAAAGGTGTTTCTAACTCGCAGAATGTAAACATAGATGCAACTTGCGAAGGTGAACGAACACACAGTGGAGGAGTTTGAAAGAGACGTTTCTCCTATGATTAAGGTGCGATATTAAAGCTAATGCTTAAGAGTGTCTACGTGGATGGAATTATCTCTTTCCAGATTCTCCAAAGAAAGGGTTAGTGAACTGCTGCATTCACACAATTGTTTAACTCTGTAAGTTTAATATACACCTTTACAATCATTCTGCGACATAGCTCCATTTTGTTTTAGAGACAGATATTTCTCATTATACCCTACACTTCCATTCACTCAGGAATATCTATACGCAGCTTTTTGGAGATACGTGTTTCTAACTCGCAGAATGTAAACATAGATGCAACTTCCGAAGGTGAACTAAAACACAGTGGAGCGGTTTGAAAGAGACGTTTCTCCTATGATTAAGTTGCGATCTTAAAACTAATGCTTAAGAGTGTCTATATGGCTGGAATTATCTCTTTCCAGATTCTCAAAGGAAAGCGTTAGTGAACTGCTACATTCACACAATTGTTTAACTTTGTAAGTTTAATATGCCCTTTGACAATCATTCTGCTACATAGCACCGTTTTTGTTTTAGAGCCAGATATTTCTCATTAAACCCT
>NW_022448480.1:0-603 GCF_009761245.1 Sapajus apella | reverse complement strand
CAAAGAAAGCGTTAGTGAACTGCTACATTCACACAATTGTTTAACTTTGTAAGTTTAATATGCCCTTTGACAATCATTCTGCTACATAGCACCGTTTTTGTTTTAGAGCCAGATATTTCTCATTAAACCCTATACTCCCATTCACTCAGGAATATCCAAACGCAGCTTTTTCGAGAAAGGTGTTTCTAACTCGCAGAATCAAAACATAGATGCAACTTCTGAAGGTGAACGAGCACACAGTGGAGCAGTTTGAAAGGGACGTTTCTCGTATGATTTAGATGCGATCTTATAGCTAATTCTGAAGAGTCTGTATATGGCTGGAAATATCTCCTTCCAGATTCTCTAAAGAAAGGGTTAGTGATCTGCTACATTCACACAATTGTTTAACTTTGTAAGTTTAATATGCCCTTTGACAATCATTCTGCTACATAGCACCGTTTTTGTTTTAGAGCCAGATATTTCTCATTAAAACCTATACTCCCATTCACTCAGGAATATCTATACGCAGCTTTTTGGAGATACGTGATTCTAACTCGCAGAATGTAAACATAGATGCAACTTCCGAAGGTGAACGAACACACAGTGGAGCAGTTTGAAAGAGAC
>NW_022448479.1:0-1826 GCF_009761245.1 Sapajus apella | reverse complement strand
TAGCTTTCAGAAGAAACCTGTTTCTAACTCGATGAATATAAACATAGTTACAACTTCTTAATGTGAACCAAACGCAGCAGAGCAGTTTGAAAGAGACGATTCTCCTGTGGTTTAGACGCGATATTACCGCTAATTCTTAGGAGCCACTATATGGCTGGAAATATCTCTTCCCAGATTCTCCAAAGAAAGGTTTTCTGAACTGCTACATTCACATATCTGTTTAACTCTCTAAGTTGAATATACACCTTGACAATCATTCTGCTACATAGCTCCGTTTTGGTTTTAGAGCCAGATATTTCTCATTGCACCCTATACTCCCATTCACTCAGGAATATCCAAACGCAAATTTCAGAAGAAACGTGTTTCTAACTCGCTGATTCGAAACATAAATGCAACTTCCTAAGGTCAACGAACACACAGCAGAGCAGTTTGAAAGAGACGTTTCTCGTATGGTTTAGATGCGATTGTAAAGCTAATTCTTAAGTGTCTGTATATGGCTGGAAATATCTCTTTCCAGATTCTCAAAGACATGTTTTCTGAACTGCTACATTCACATATCTGTTTAACTCTCTATGTTGAATATACACCTTGATAGTCATTCTGCTCCATAGTTCCGCTTTTGTTATAGAGCCAGATATTTCTCATTACTCCCATTATACCCATTCTCTCAGGAATATCCAAACGCAGCTTTTTGAAGAAACGTGTTTCTAACTCGCTGAATCTAAACATAGATGCAACATCCGAAGGTGAACGAACACATCAGAGAGCAGTTTGAAAGAGACGATTCTCCTGTGGTTTAGACGCGATATTACCGCTAATTCTTAGGAGCCAGTATATGGCTGGAAATATCTCTTCCCAGATTCTCCAAAGAAAGGTTTTCTGAACTGCTACATCCACATATCTGTTTAACTCTCTAAGGTGAATACACACCTTGATAATCATTCTGCTACATAGCTCCGTTTTGGTTTTAGAGCCAGATATTTCTCATTACACCCTATACTCCCATTCACTCAGGAATATCCAAACGCAAATTTCAGAAGAAACGTGTTTCTAACTCGCTGAATCGAAACATAGATGCAACTTCCTAAGGTCAACGAACACAGAGCAGAGCAGGTTGAAATAGAGTTTCTCCTGTGGTTTAGACGCGATCTTACCGCTAATTCTTATGAGCCTGCTTATGGCTGGAAATATCTCTTTCCAGATTCTCCAAAGAAAGGTTTTCCGAACTGCTACCTTCACAAATCTGTTTAACACTATGTGTTGAATATACACCTTTACAATCATTCAGCTACATAGCTCCATTTTTGTTTTAGAGCCAGACATTTGTCATTACACCCTATACTCCCATTCACTCAGGAATATCCAAACGGAAATTTCAGAAGAAACGTGTTTCTAACTCGCTGAATCTAAACATAGATGCAACTTCCTAAGGTCAACGAACACACAGCAGAGCAGTTTGAAAGAGACGTTTCTCGTATGATTTAGATGCGATCGTAAAGCTAATTCTTAAGTGTCTGTATATGGCTGGAAATATCTCTTTCCAGATTCTCAAAGAAATGTTTTCTGAACTGCTACATTCACATATCTGTTTAACTCTCTATGTTGAATATACACCTTGATAGTCATTCTGCTACATAATTCCGCTTTTGTTATAGAGCCAGATATTTCTCATTACTCCCATTATTCCCATTGTCTCAGGAATATCCAAACGCAGCTTTTTGAAGAAACGTGTTTATAACTCGCTGAATCTAAACATAGATGCAACATCCGAAGGTGAACGAACACATAAGAGAGCAGTTTGAAAGAGACGATTCTCCTGTGGTTTA
>NW_022448478.1:1270-1826 GCF_009761245.1 Sapajus apella | reverse complement strand
GAATGTAGCAGTTCACTAACACTTTCTTTGGAGAATCTGCAAAGAGACATTTCCAGCCATATACAGACTCTTAAGAATTAGCTTTATGATGGCATCTAAATCATAGAAGAAACGTCTCTTTCAAACTGCTCCACTGTGTGTTCGTTAACCTTCGGATGTTGCATCTACGTTTAGATTCTCGAGTTAGAAGCACGTTTCTCCAAGAAGCTGCGTTTGGGTATTCCGGAGTGAATGGGAGTTTCGGGTTTAATGAGAAATATCTGGCTCTAAAACAATAACGGAGCTATGTAGCAGAATAATTGTCAAGGTGTTTATTAAACTTACGGAGTTCAACAGTTGTGTGAATGTAGCAGTTCACTAACCATTGCTTTGGAGTATCTGGAAAGAGATATTTCCAGCCATATACAGACTCTTAAGAATTAGCTTTAAGATCGCATTTAAATCATACGAGAAACGTCTCCTACAAACTGCTCCAGTGTGTGTTCCTTCACCTTCGGATGTTGCATCTATGTTAAGATTCTCCAGTTAGAAATACGTTTCTGTAAAAAGCTGCGTT
>NW_022448478.1:0-1170 GCF_009761245.1 Sapajus apella | reverse complement strand
AATTGTGTGAATGTAGCAGTTCACTAACACTTTCTTTGGAGAATCTGCAAAGAGACATTTCCAGCCATATACAGACTCTTAAGAATTAGCTTTATGATGGCATCTAAATCATAGAAGAAACGTCTCTTTCAAACTGCTCCACTGTGTGTTCGTTCACCTTCGGATGTTGCATCTACGATTAGATTCTCGAGTTAGAAGCACGTTTCTCCAAGAAGCTGCGTTTGGGTATTCCGGAGTGAATGGGAGTTTAGGGTTTAATGAGAAATATCTGGCTCTAAAACAAAAACGGAGCTATGTAGCAGAATAATTGTCAAGGTGTATATTAAACTTACGGAGTTCAACAGTTGTGTGAATGTAGCAGTTCACTAACCATTGCTTTGGAGTATCTGGAAAGAGATATTTCCAGCCATATACAGACTCTTAAGAATTAGCTTTAAGATCGCATTTAAATCATACGAGAAACGTCTCCTACAAACTGCTCCAGTGTGTGTTCCTTCACCTTCGGATGTTGCATCTCTGTTAAGATTCTCCAGTTAGAAATACGTTTCTGTAAAAAGCTGCGTTTGGATATTCCTAAGTGAATGGGAGTATAGGGTTTAATGAGAAATATCTGGCTCTAAAACAAAAACGGAACTATGTAGCAGAACGATTGTCAAGGTGTGTATTAAACTTACAGAGTTCAACAATTGTGTGAATGTAGCAGTTCACTCACACTTTCTTTGGAGAATCTGGAAAGAGATATTTCCAGCCATATGCAGACTCTTAAGAATTAGCTATAAGATCGCATTTAAATCATAGAAGAAAAGTCTCTTTCAAACTGCTCCACTGTGTGTTCGTTAACCTTCGGAAGTTGCATCTATGTTTAGATTCTGCGAGTTAGAAACACGTTTCTGTAAACAGCTGCGTTTCGATATTCCTGAGTGAATGGGAGTATAGGATTTAAAGAGAAATATCAGGCTCTAAAACAAAAACGGAGCTATGTACCAGAATGATTGTCAAGGTGTATATCAAACTTACAGTGTTAAACAATTGTGTGAATGTAGCAGTTCACTAACCCTTTCTTTGGAGAATCTGGAAAGAGATATTTCCAGCCATATACAGACTATTAAGAATTAGCTTTATCATCGCATATAAATCATATGAGAAACGTCTCTTTCAAACTGCTCCACT
>NW_022448477.1:154-1826 GCF_009761245.1 Sapajus apella | reverse complement strand
CAGGAAGTGAAGAACGTGGAAGTGGTGAGTGCAGGGGTCTCTTGAGAAGCACAGTGAAGAGAGGCAGGCGGTAATTTGAGAGCACGGAGTGGCCAGCGGGGTGGCGGAATTATGGATTTGGTCCACGTGCCCACAAAACCCTAGCCTACAAAGTCAGCTCTGCTGCCAGGTGGATTCCAGGGCTGCCTGGACCAGCAGCTTCTGTGCTGGGGACAACACGCTGTTACCTACCGGCCTTCTCTTTCTTCAAGAAGCTTCTGCACAGTGTCTCCCAGACCCGCCGAAGTCTCCCCACAGTGCCTCTTCCTGAGTAACTGCTGAGACGGCAGAAACCCCACACCTCGGTTGATTCTGTGACTGTACTGCCTGTTCTCAACACACGGATCTAAAACGGGCAGACATTGTTGATAGGGCACCAAAAATATAAACAGAAACGCTTTTGATATCGCGCTTGGGATTATAAACACACAGGGAAAAACCCTGCTGTTGCATAGGGGTGGCTGTCATGATACAGTCCTAAGCTTTTCACGGCCGCCGGGGTGACAGACGCTTCAATAGACACAGTCCATGAAAATCCTTTGAAACAATCACCAGGTCAAAAAGAAAAAACACAAAAAACAAAACAAAACAAAAAAACGAAAAAAAAAAAAGGAAACATCACCAGGTCATTCAGTTGCACCCTCAAGAGTAAGTCTCCCGGCTGCACTGAACATTTGATTTTACAAAACAAGAACTCACTTAGTCTGTCCCAAGAGCCCCTGGATATGTGACGGGGCTCTAAGCACTATGAGAAAGAAATTAGCCAGGCGCGTGGCTTACGCTGGTCATTCCAGCATTTGGGAGGCTGAGGCGGGCAGATCACCTGAGGTCGGGAGTTCGAGACCAGCCTGACCAACATGGAGAAACCTCATCTCTACTAAAAATACAAAATTAGCTGGGCATGATGGCGCATGCCTGTAGTCCCAGCTACTCCGGAGGCTGAGGCAGAAGAATCTCTTGAACCCGGGAGGTAGAGGTTGCGGTAAGATCGTACCACCATACTCCAGCTTGGTTAATGAGCAAAACTCCATCTCAAACAAACAAACAAATACACAAACAAAAATAAGCCGGGGTTGGTGGTGGGAGCCTATATTATATGTAATACCAGCTGCTCGGGAGGCTGAGGCAGGAGAATTGCTTGAACCTGGGGATCAGAGGTTACAGTGAGCCAAGATCGTGCCAGTACACTCCATCCTAGGCAACAGAACCAAACTCTGTCTCAAAAAAAAAAAAAAAAGCTGAGCACAGTGGCTCACGCCTGTCATCCCAGCACTCTGGGAGGCCGAGGAGGGCGGATCACCTGAGGTCAGGAGTTGAAGACCAGCCTGGCCAACATGGTGAAACCTCAACTCTACTAAAAACACAAAATTAGCCGGGCGTGATGGTGGTCTCAAAAAAAAGAAGAAGACTTATCTCAAGACCCATGTAGATTTTGTTTGAGGCTGCTCTAAATTTATAGATTAATTAAAAGACAATTGGAAATTTTTTTTGTTTGAGACGGCGTTTCGCTCTTGTTACCCAGGCTGGAGTGCAATGGCGCAATCTCGGCTCACCGCAACCTCCACCTCCTGGGTTCAAGCAATTCTCCTGCCTCAGCCTCCCGAGTAGCTGGGACTACAGGCGCGCACCACCT
>NW_022448476.1:1388-1826 GCF_009761245.1 Sapajus apella | reverse complement strand
TAAAACACAGGAGAAACATCTAGTTCAAACTGCACTGCTTTCTGTTCGTTCACCTTAGGAAGTTGCAACTATGATTAGATTCAGCGAGTTTGAAACACGTTTCTTCTAAAAGCTGCGTTTGGATATTCCAGAATGACTGAGACTAAAGGCGGTAATGAGAAATATCTTGCTCTAAAACAAAAACGCAGCTATCTAGCAGAGTGGTTGTCAAGCTGTGCAATCAACATACAGAGTTAAACTGATGTGTGCTTGCAGCAGTTCAGAAATCCTTTGCTTCGAGAATCTGGAGACAGATATTTCCAGCCATATACCGGCATATGAGAACTAACAGTAAGACTGCGTTGAAAACACTGGAGAAACCTCTAGTTCAAACTGCTCTGCTTTGTGTTCTTTCACCTTAGGAAGTTGCTTCTATGTTTAGATTCAGCGAGTTAGAAA
>NW_022448476.1:0-1288 GCF_009761245.1 Sapajus apella | reverse complement strand
ACAGAGTTAAACTGACGTGTGTGTGCTGTAGTTCAGAAATCCTTTCGTTGGAGAATCTGGAAAGAGATATTTCCAGCTTACACAGGCATTTAAGACGTAGCAGTAAGACTGCGTTTAAAACACAGGAGAAACGTCTAGTTCAAACTGCACTGATTTCTATTCGTTCACCTTAGGAAGTTGCATCTATATTTAGATTCAGCGAGTTAGAAAGACGTTTCTTCTAAAAGCAGCATTTGGATATTCCAGTGTGAAAGGGCGTGCAGGACGTAATCAGAAACATCTTCCTCTAAAACATAAACACAGCTATCTAGCAGAATGGTTTCAAGCTGTACAATCATCTTACAGAGTAAAACTGATGTGTGTTTGCAGCGGTTCAGAAATCCTTTGCTTCCAGAATCTGGGAACAGATATTTCCAGCCGTACCCAGGCATTTAAGACCGAGCAGTAAGAATGCGTTTAAAACACTGGAGAAACGTCTTGTTCAAACTGCTCTGCTTAGTGCTCGTTCACCATAGGAAGTTGCCTCTATGTTTAGACTCAGTGAGTTAGAAAAACTTTTCTTCTAAAATCTGCGTTTGGATATTCCGGAGTTCCTGAGACTAAAGGCTGTAATGAGAATATCTTGCTCTAAAACATAAACGCAGCTATCTAGCAGAATGGTTGCCAACCCGTAAAATCATCTTATGGAGTTAAATTGATTTGTGTGTGCAGAGGTTCTGAAATCTTTTCTTTGGGGAATGTGGAAACAGATATTTTCAGCCTTACCCCGGCATTTGAGACCTAGCAGTAAGACTGCGTTTAAAACACAGGAGAAACGTCTAGTTCAAACTGCTCTGCTTTGTGTTCGTTCACCTTAGGAAGTTGCATCTATGTTTAGATTCAGTGAGTTAGAAACACATTTCTTCTAAAAGCTGCGTTTGGATATTCCAGAATGACTGAGACTAAAGGCGGTAATCAGAAACATCTTGTCCTAAAACAAAAACAAAGATATCTAGCAGAATGGTTGTCAAGCTGTACAATCTTCTTACAGAGTTAAACTGACATGTGTGTGCAGTAGTTCAGAAATCCTTTCGATGGAGAATCTGGAAACAGATATTTCCAGCCATATACAGGCTTATAAGAACTAGCAGTAAGACTGTGTTTAAAACACAGGAGAAACATCAAGTTCAAACTGCTCTGCTTTGTGTTCGTTCACCTTAGGAAGTTGCATCTATGTTTAGATACAGCGAGTTAGATACACGTTTCTTCTAAAAGCAGCCTTTGGATATTCCAGTGTGAAAGAGCCTGC
>NW_022448475.1:295-1826 GCF_009761245.1 Sapajus apella | reverse complement strand
GTCTCTTTCAAACTGCTCCACTGTGTGTTCGCTCACCTTCGGAAGGTGCATCTATGTTTAGATTCTGCGAGTTAGAAACACGTTTCACCTAAAAGCTGCGTTTGGATATTCCTGAGTGAACGGGAATATAGGGTTTAATGAGAAATATCTGGCTCTAAAACAAAAACGGAGTTATGTACCAGAATGATTGTCAAGGTGTATATTAAACTTACAGAGGTAAACAATTCTGTGAATGTAGCAGTTCACTAAACCTTTCTTTGGAAAATCTGGAAAGAGATATTTCCAGCCATATAGAGACTCTTAAGAATTAGCTTTAAGATCGCATCTAAATCATACAGGAAACGGCTTTTTTAAAGTGCTGCTCTGTGAGTTCGCTCACCTTCGGAAGTTGCATCTATGTTTAGATTCTGCGACTTAGAAACACGTTTCTCCAAAAACCTGCGTTTGGATATTCCTGAGTGAATGGGAGTATAACGTTTAATGAGAAATATCTGGCTCTAAAACAAAAACGGAGCTATGTAGCAGAATGATTGTCAAGGTGTATATTAAACTTACAGAGTTCAACAATTCTGTGAATGTAGCAGTTCACTAAACCTTTCTTTGGAAAATCTGGAAAGATATATTTCCAGCCATATAGAGACTCTTAAGAATTAGCTTTAAGATCGCGTCTAAATCATACAAGAAACGGCTTTTTCAAAGTGCGGCACTGTGTGTTCGTTCACCTTCAGAAGTTGCATCTATGTTTAGATTCTGCGAGTTCGAAACACGTTTCTCCATAAAGCTGCGTTTGTATATTCCTGAGTGAATGTTAGTATAGGGTTTAATGAGAAATACCTGGCTCCAAAACAAAAACGGAACTATGTAGCAGAATGATTGTCAAGGTCTATATTAAACTTACAGAGTTAAATAATTGTGCGAATGTAGCAGTTCACTAACCGTTTCTTTGGAGAATCTGGAAAGAGATATTTCCAGCCATATACAGAATCTTAAGAATTAGCTTTAAGATCTCATCTAAATCATACGAGAAACGTCTCTTTCAAACTGCTCCACTGTGTGTTCGCTCACCTTCGGAAGTTGCATCTATGTTTAGATTCTGCAAGTTAGAAACACGTTTCTCCGAAAAGCTGCGTTTCGTCATTCCTGAGTGAATGGGAGTATAGGGTTTAATGAGAAATATCTGGCTCTAAAACAAAAACGACGCTATGTAGCTGAAAGAGTGTCTAGGTGCATATTAAACTTACAGAGTTAAACAATTGCGTGAATGTAGCAGTTCACTAACCGTTTCTGCAGAGAATCTGGAAAGAGATATTTCCACCCATACTCAGATTCCTAAGAATTAGCTTTAAGATCGCATCTAAATCATATGAGAAGCGTCTCTTTCAAATTGCTCCACTGTGTGCTCGTTCACCTTCGGAAGTTGCATCTATGTTTAGATTTTGCCAGATAGAAACACGTTTCTCCAAAAAGCTGCTTTTGTATATTCCTGAGTGAATGGGAGTATAGGGTTTAATGAGAAATATCTGGCTCTACA
>NW_022448475.1:0-195 GCF_009761245.1 Sapajus apella | reverse complement strand
AAAACAAAAACGGAGCTATGTAGCAGAATGATTGTCAAGGTGTATATGAAACTTACAGAGTTAAACAATTGTGTGAATGTAGAAGTTTACTAACCGTTTCCTTAGAGAATCTGGAAAGAGATACTTCCACCCATATTCAAACTCTTAAGAATTAGCTTTAAGATCCCATCTAAATCATACGAGAAACGTCTCTTT
>NW_022448474.1:0-1826 GCF_009761245.1 Sapajus apella | reverse complement strand
TTAAAGCTAATTCTTAAGAGTCTGTATATGGCTGGAAATATCTCTTTCCAGGTTCTCCAAAGAAATGGTTAGTCAACTGCTACATTCACACAATTGTTGAACTCTGTAAGTTTAATATACACCTTGACAATCATTCTGCTACATAGTTCCGTTTTTGTTTTAGAGCCAGATATTTCTCAATAAACCCTATACTCCCATTCACTCAGGAATATCCAAACGCAGCTTTTTGGAGAAACGTGTTTCTAACTGGCAGAATCTAAACATAGATGCAACTTGCGAAGGTGAGCGAACACACAGTGGAGCAGTTTGAAAGAGACGTTTGTGGTATGATTTATATACGATCTTAAAGCTAATACTTAAGAGTCTGTACATGGCTGGAAATATGTCTTTCCAGATTCTCCAAAGAAAGGGTTAGTGAACTGCTAATTCACACAATTGTTTAACTCTGTAAGTTTAATACACACCTTGACAATCATTATGCTACTTAGCTCCGTTTTTTTTTTAGAGCCGGATATTTCTCCTTAAACGCTATACTCCCATTCACTAGTGAATATGCAAACGCAGCTTTTTGGAGAAACGTGTTTCTAACTCGCAGAATCTAAACATACATGCGTCTTCTAAAGGTGAACGAACACAGAGTGGAGCAGTTTGAAAGACACGTTTGTCGTATGATTTAAATGTGATCTTAAAGCTAATTCTTAAGAGTCTCAATACGGGTGGAAATATCTCTTTCCAGATTCTCCAAAGAAAGTGTTATTGAACTGCTACATTCACACAATTGTTTAACTCTGTAAGTTTAATATACACCTTGACAATCATTCTGCTACATAGCTCCGTTTTTGTTTTAGAGCGAGATATTTCTCAATAAACCCTATACTCCCATTCACTCAGGAATATCCAAACGCAGCTTTTTGGAGAAACGTTTTTCTAACTCGCAGAATCTAAACATAGATGCAACTTGCGAAGGTGAGCGAACACACAGTGGAGCAGTTTGAAAGAGACGTTTCTCGTATGATTTAGATGCGATCTTAAAAGAATTCTTAAGAATCTGTATATGGCTGGAAATATCTCTTTCCAGATTCTCCAAAGAAAGGGTTAGTGAACTGCAACATTCACACAATTGTTTAACTCTGTAAGTTTAATATACACCTTGACAATCATTCTGCTACCTAGTTCCGTTTTTGTTTTAGAGCCAGATATTTCTCATTAAACCCTATACTCCCATTTACTCAGGAACATCCAAACGCAGTTTTATGAGATACGTGTTTCTAACTGGCAGAATCTATACATAGATGCAACTTCCAAAGGTGAAAGAACACACAGTGGAGCAGTTTGAAAGACACGTTTGTCGTATGATTTAAATGTGATCTTAAAGCAAATTCTTAAGAGTCTGAATATGGGTGGAAATATCTCTTCCCTGATTCTCCAAAGAAAGTGTTAGTGAACTGCTACATTCACACAATTGTTTAACTCTGTAAGTTTAATATACAGCTTGACAATCATTCTGCTACATAGTTCCGTTATTGTTGTACAGCCAGATATTTCTCATTAAACCTTATACTGCCATTCACTCAGGAATATCCAAACGTAGCTTTTTGGAGAAACGTGTTTCTAACTCGCAGAATCTAAACATAGATGCGTCTTCTGAAGGTGAACGAACACAGATTGGAGCAGTTTGAAAGAGACGTTTCTTGTGTGATTGAGATGCGATCATAAAGCTAATTCTTAAGAGTCTGTATATGGCTGGAAATATCTCTTTCCAAATTCTCCAAAGAAAAGGTTAGTCAACTGCTACATTCACACAATTGTTTAACTCTGTAAGTTTA
>NW_022448473.1:0-1826 GCF_009761245.1 Sapajus apella | reverse complement strand
CCATTTGTATTTATTTTTGTATATGTCCTGAGGTTATGGAGTCCATTTTCCCCTTATAAATAAAGCCAGTTTCTCAGTATTGTCTACTAATGAAGATTCCTTTTCTCACAGAATTGACATATACTAACTTCCGATATATACGTTGACTCATGGGCTGGTCCACTAATTCATTTATTCCTGTGCTGTACTCTTTTGACAACAGTGGCTTTTTAATTAAATTTTAAATTCCTAAAGGGTAAGTTTGCCTTCACTATAGTTTTTTTATTTTAAACATTTTTTGATGTTTACTTGAAATATCCTAACTTTTGATTCTTACTTAACTCTGTTTTTACCTACCCTCTTACAAAATGAGTTGATCCAGGCAGGCATTTTACATTTCTCCTCTTCCCACTTTCTAAGTGAATTTTCTTTTCTTTTTTTTTTTTTTTTTTGAGATGGAGGCTCACTCTGGTGCCCAGGTTGAAGGGCAATGGTGTGATCTCAGCTCACTGCAACCTTGACCTCCCAGATCCAAGTGGTTCTCCTGCCCCAGCCTCCCAATTAGCTGGGATTACAGGCACACACCACCATACCTAGCTAATTTTTGTATTTTTAGTAGATACTGGTTTTCACCACGTTGTTCAGGCTGGTCTCAAACACCTGACCTTCAGGTGATCCACCTGCCTCAGCCTCCCAAAGTGCACGTATTTCAGATGTGAACCACTGCTCCTGGCCATGAAATTTGTTTTTTAAGAAGGTTCATGGTTTTCCTGGGTTTGTTCTTAGCTTGGTGGGCATCAGTGGCGTCAGCATCAAGTGCAAAAGTTCTCGTTGAACCAGACGTTGATCAGCGTCCCCTTGCTGTGTTATTAGGTGGCACTTTTGTAATTTGTGTTTAGAGACTGTCTGGGTTCAGTGGGATTTCTAGCAATTCTGGTGCCTCTGTCCTCTGATGCCAGTGGCATTCCAGTCATTATCTTAAACAAAAGTTCACACAGAGTGTCACCTCAGAATAATCTGAGGGGTGGATCTCGGGTGTGGAGGATTATATGGAGAATTGTTGAAATGGAGAGTGTGAATATGGAGTTATTCTGGGCTCTCTTTTTTAATATATATTGGAAATGTTTATTTTTTCCAATTCCCTGCATGTGTAAACGATGCTTTCCATAGGGTGGGCCTGCCCCTGTGGAGACCACTATTTTAAAGCTGTGGATGGTAGCCAGTGCAAATGCGTTTCTGGGATCCTGAATAAGAATTCTAGGTGAATCTTCTTCACCCCTATAAAGCACTGTTATAATCAATTATCGGGTTCTGTGTTAATATTTTGTTATTTTAGGGGTCAATTTATGGACTCTTATGGCTTGATCAAAACAGCAACCAAATGTATAATTTTTCCTAAGGGGGAAAAGATATTCTGATTTCTAAACAATGATATTTTCAGTTGAACTTTAAAACAGCAGCTTTTTAACTACGGACTCTATGTTGGCACCAAAGGGTACCTTGGGAAGCTTTCCTTCCCCACCTCTTCACCTTCCCATCGCCCTGTTAGTCCCCCTCAAAGCATTCAAAGCCAGTGCACCTGTGTATAGCTGAGGGCTCAGTGTCCCCCACCTTCAAAGCCCGTGTGAGGGCTTGCTCTGCCCCACCTCAAAGCCAGCACACCTGTGTACAGCCAAGGGTTCATGGTCTCCTCCTTCAAAGCCAGCGCACCTGTGTACAGCTGAGAGGTCACCATCTCCTCCTTCAAAGCCAGCGCAGCTGTGTACAGCTGAGGGTTCACCGTCTCCTCCAAAGCCAGCACACCTGTGTACAGCTGAGGGTTCACTGTCTCCTCCTTCAAAGCCAGC
>NW_022448472.1:0-1826 GCF_009761245.1 Sapajus apella | reverse complement strand
TTAATGTGTAGGTGAACTAGCACTAGATGAGGGATATCACACAATCCACTTGATGTATGCCATTTGGCCTTTGCTAATAGAAGCATGGACACCAGTTGCCTTGGCCTGGAGTTTTCCCTGCCAATTTTCTCTTTGCTCATCCTTTTTTTTTTCCCAGCACTGATTCTGATCTTGCATTATTGTTTGGTCTTATTGTCCCTGTGATTTTACTGAGATTGATTTTAATGTCCTTCTGCAAGTGGGAGGAGTATAATGATCAACATTAAAAAATAGAACGATTCAAATGTAAGGGACTTCTTCCTCTAGCAAAGGTCATCTGAGAAGAATGCTGAAGCACTACAACAAAAAGGGGGAAGAAAAAGCTTTTACTGAAATAAAAATGTGCTAAAGTCAGTGTGGTGTCCCGGACTGGATCCCGAGATGGAAAAAGGACATCAGCAGAAAAACTGATGAAATCTGAATAATGCCTGCAGTTTAGTTAGTAATGTACCAATGCTCATTTCCTGGTTTTGACAAATGTGCTATCCTATAGGAAAGAAGTCAAAAATGGAGAAACTGGGAAAGGTCATGGGAATGCTCCATATTACCTCTGCAACTTCTTTGGCAAATTTAAAAATATTTCAAAATAAAAGGATTATCAAAAACAACAACAAATTCAAATGTGTGGAGCATTCCTATCTTGTTAAAGCATTTAAGATTACAGAAGAACACAAGACAACTTTCTTAAAAAATATATATATAAACTCGTTATAAGGTATTGTTCTAGGCTGGCAAGGAAGCACAAAAATAGATCGCTTACAAATTACTAGTAGGGATGCAAACTGTGGGCCCTTTCTGGAGAAAAATTTCTTAGACACATTTAAAGAAAAAAATCTACCTACTGGCCCAGCATCTCTATTAATAGGAATTTACCCTACATATGAACCTACAAAAGTAAACTATTTTTACAAGAATGTTCACTGTAGTATTTTTGTAAAAGCAAAACAAACTAAAAAAACTTAGCAATGACCTAAATGTCCACTAAAAGATTATTGGTTAAATTATGATGCCTACACAAAATAGAATACTCTGCTGCCACTAAAAAGATGAGCATACAGGTGGCAATGAAAAAAGTCCAGGCTGGGCACGGTGGCACACTGCTGTAATCCCAGCACTTTGGGAGGCCGAGGTGAGCAGATCACCTGAGGTCAGGAGTTTGAGACCAGCCTGGCCAACAAGGTAAAATCCCATCTCTACTAAAAATACAAAAATAAGCCAGGCATGGTGGCGCACACCTGTAGTCCCAGCTACTCCAGAGGCTGAGGAAGGAGAATCTCTTGAACCCGGGAGGTAGAGGATGAAGTGAGCCAAGATTGTACCGCTGCACTCCAGCCTGGGCAGCTGGGTTTGGGGAGACTTACTTTTCAATACAGTATAAAAAGGTGTACTGCAAATGCTTTTAAATTGACCGTGTATTATGTACGATGCTTTGGGATCTGAAAACACCTTTCTGCCGGAGACAAACTGTCCTCTTAGGGCTGGCCAACTGAGAGACTGCACAGGCTCAGCAGGGAACATGTCTTTGACATGCAAACTAACCAATCCAGAGCTTTTCCTCCTCTGTCTGGCCCAGACACCCAGAAGACACTGTTTCTCTGCCTGGATCATCCTGGGGCCAGATACCAGGTAACTAGCTACCACCTCGATAATTTAGATCCTGCCAAAATTATTTAAACTAGCCAGTCCTAAATAGTTTACCCTGCCTTGAATTTCCCAAGGAAGCTTCAATAAAGGCCATGGTCAGGCCGGGCGTGGTGGCTCACGCCTGTAATCCCAACACTTTGGGA
>NW_022448471.1:0-1827 GCF_009761245.1 Sapajus apella | reverse complement strand
CCTGAAACTGGTCCTGCTGCCTGGTAATGGTTGATCTTTGGCACCAAGATACCCTTACTGATTCAGATCCCTCAGGTATTCATGGTGATTCATACAGAGATGTTGAAGTTACAGCGTTTTTATAGTTCACATACCTATGCTTATATGCTCAGCCATTATTCCCAAAGCACCAGCACTGTGCTCTGGCAATGTGATTTTATGCACACACGAAATGAGCTAATTGACCCTCACCCCCATGTTTAGCACTTGATGTGGTACCCAAGTTCAGCCTAGACTTAGCTGAGGCCTTCATGGTAAGAGATCCTTTGAGGCCCTTGTTGGTCTTTTCTGTAGCAGATATTCATTGGGCTTGTTCTAAATGGTCAGAGAGGTTGAAATAATGTGGCAGAAAGAGATCAGTGTTTCTTTCTTCTTTGCTCCCAGTTCTGTACCTTCATGCACCTTTATATCCTATATAATACCTGAAGCAGTAGAGAGTCCCATATTAACCTTCCCCAGAGCAGTGGACTCCCAGTTGTGGTTGGCCCCTTGACTGATCTGTTTTACATAATAATGAAAACTGCCCAAGCTACTTGCATCTCCACCTCAAGATTTAAAAATATTTTCAAATTCTACCTCACAGGAAGCCAGTGAAGAATTCTCAGAATCTCAAGTAGGTTAGTTGGACTTAACAGAGCCATACCTTGTCCATGTCTCCTCACTGAATGTAGGGAATCCATGAACCCCACACATTGGGTGCCAGAACGTAGGGATCTATAAGTCCTACACGTTGGGTGCCAGAATGTAGGGCTCCATGAGCCCCACATTGGGCACCAGAATGTAGGGAGCCACCCCTACATCACCCGTGGGTACCCTGAGTTCGGTGGTGACAAGGAATTAGAAAAAGACAGATTAAGAGAGACAATGGGACCAGAGGGCCATCACTTATTACTTCGGAGGTGACAGTGAAGGCCCCGAGCTCTGACCATTCAGTCTCTTTATTGGTTACAATCACTTTGATCTACAGGTTAGGGGTGGAGTAATGGTGGGGAGAGGGTGATGTTGTGGTGAACCAGTGAGCCAAAACTGAATCAGTGAACTGGAACTTGTGTGTCATTCTAAGGATTGATAACAGTGGCAGTTTGGGAGTTTCACAAAACAAGAACATGTGGTTATCTTTAGCTTGTTATCTATGTACAGCTGATGGAATGCAGACCTTACAAGGAGCCTACAACTCTGGCTATGTCATAGTGCTATGAAGGGGTTTTATAGCCTTGAGCACAATGTTTATGGTTCCAGTGCGAGGTCACCCTGCACTGGAACATGAGGCATGAAGAGGCCTTCCTCCTCAGAGGCCTCCTGCGGCCTTCCGCAGTGTATTGTTCCCTGTTTATATGTTACTCATAACCAATTTATGTAGGCACTCTGTAAGTCCTTTCTCCTTTGCTGCTTTTCCCAACAACTAATCACGTGTAAAAGTAGGACTTTGTGCCTGCTTTGGCGGCACACATTCTCAAATTGAAACAACACAGAGAAAATTAGCATGGCCCCTGCATAAGGACCCCACATAGAGTTTTGAAGCATTCCATATTTTGCACAGTCACTGGAAGGTCATTTGACTGTTTGTTGACTAGCTGTAAGGAAACAGAGTGAATCAAAGCAAAATGGGTGCCACCAAAATATTGAAATTGTTATTTGCTCTGCAAAAATAGTCATGCAGGATGGTCTATGAGATAACACCAGAACTAAATAATGTGTGGGGTGTTGTGTGCAAAATATGTTGTTAGTATGTATGTCAAAAGTTAGAGAATGTCAGCTTGCAACTTCTTCATGGAACCTAAAAAAAAA
>NW_022448470.1:0-1827 GCF_009761245.1 Sapajus apella | reverse complement strand
CCATTTGTATTTATTTTTGTATATGTCCTGAGGTTATGGAGTCCATTTTCCCCTTACAAATAAAGCCAGTTTCTCAGCATTGTCTACTAAATGAAGATTCCTTTTCTCACAGAATTGACATATACTAACTTCCGATATATACGTTGACTCATGGGCTGGTCCACTAATTTATTTATTCCTGTGCTGTACTCTTTTGACAACAGTGGCTTTTTAATTAAATTTTAAATTCCTAAAGGGTAAGTTTGCCTTCACTATAGTTTTTTTATTTTAAACATTTTTTGATGTTTACTTGAAATATCCTAACTTTTGATTCTTACTTAACTCTGTTTTTACCTACCCTCTTACAAAATGAGTTGATCCAGGCAGGCATTTTACATTTCTCCTCTTCCCACTTTCTAAGTGAATTTTCTTTTCTTTTTTTTTTTTTTTTTTGAGATGGAGGCTCACTCTGGTGCCCAGGTTGAAGGGCAATGGTGTGATCTCAGCTCACTGCAACCTTGACCTCCCAGATCCAAGTGGTTCTCCTGCCCCAGCCTCTCAATTAGCTGGGATTACAGGCACACACCACCATACCTAGCTAATTTTTGTATTTTTAGTAGATACTGGTTTTCACCACGTTGTTCAGGCTGGTCTCAAACACCTGACCTTCAGGTGATCCACCTGCCTCAGCCTCCCAAAGTGCACGTATTTCAGATGTGAACCACTGCTCCTGGCCATGAAATTTGTTTTTTAAGAAGGTTCATGATTTTCCTGGGTTTGTTCTTAGCTTGGTGGGCATCAGTGGCGTCAGCATCAAGTGCAGAAGTTCTCGTTGAACCAGACGTTGATCAGCGTCCCCTTGCTGTGTTATTAGGTGGCACTTTTGTAATTTGTGTTTAGAGACTGTCTGGGTTCAGTGGGATTTCTAGCAATTCTGGTGTCTCTGTCCTCTGATGCCAGTGGCATTCCAGTCATTATCTTAAACAAAAGTTCACACAGAGTGTCACCTCAGAATAATCTGAGGGGTGGATCTCGGGTGTGGAGGATTATATGGAGAATTGTTGAAATGGAGAGTGTGAATATGGAGTTATTCTGGGCTCTCTTTTTTAATATATATTGGAAATGTTTATTTTTTCCAATTCCCTGCATGTGTAAACGATGCTTTCCATAGGGTGGGCCTGCCCCTGTGGAGACCACTATTTTAAAGCTGTGGATGGTAGCCAGTGCAAATGCGTTTCTGGGATCCTGAATAAGAATTCTAGGTGAATCTTCTTCACCCCTATAAAGCACTGTTATAATCAATTATCGGGTTCTGTGTTAATATTTTGTTATTTTAGGGGTCAATTTATGGACTCTTATGGCTTGATCAAAACAGCAACCAAATGTATAATTTTTCCTAAGGGGGAAAAGATATTCTGATTTCTAAACAATGATATTTTCAGTTGAACTTTAAAACAGCAGCTTTTTAACTACGGACTCTATGTTGGCACCAAAGGGTACCTTGGGAAGCTTTCCTTCCCCACCTCTTCACCTTCCCATCGCCCTGTTAGTCCCCCTCAAAGCATTCAAAGCCAGTGCACCTGTGTATAGCTGAGGGCTCAGTGTCCCCCACCTTCAAAGCCCGTGTGAGGGCTTGCTCTGCCCCACCTCAAAGCCAGCACACCTGTGTACAGCCAAGGGTTCATGGTCTCCTCCTTCAAAGCCAGCGCACCTGTGTACAGCTGAGAGGTCACCATCTCCTCCTTCAAAGCCAGCGCAGCTGTGTACAGCTGAGGGTTCACCGTCTCCTCCAAAGCCAGCACACCTGTGTACAGCTGAGGGTTCACTGTCTCCTCCTTCAAAGCCAGC
>NW_022448469.1:0-1827 GCF_009761245.1 Sapajus apella | reverse complement strand
CCCACCGAATTCATAAATATATATTTTTTCTTTTTTTGGGACAGTGTCTCGCTCTGTCGCCAAGCTGGAGTGCAGTGGCACAATCTTGGTTTTCTGCAACCTCGACCTCCTGGGTTCAAGTGATTCTCCTGCCTCAGCGTCCAGAGTAGCTGGGATTACAGGTACCCACCCCCATCCTCAGCTAATTTGTGTGTTTTTAGTAAAGATGGGGTTTCACCATGTTGCCCAAGTTGGTCTTGAACTCCTGACATCAAGTGATCTGCCTGCCTGGGCCTCCCAGAGAACTGGGATTATAGGCGTGAGCCACCGAGCCTGGCCTTGAATTTGTAAATTTGATGACACTCTGGATAGCAAGAGGCGGTGTGACCTCTGGGTTGGTAAACTGTGAAAATGGGCCTAGGAGTAAGTGATGTGGATGACTGTTTCTGGTAATCCTGGGGAAAATGCTTTCTCTGCATTCTCTCATCCTCACGAAAATACAGGTCCCGTTAAGGGAACTGGCTTGTGGGTGGGGGCCCCAAGTCATCACAGAGAGCCCCCCGGGTTACAAGTGTGGGCTTACGTTACAGGGGAGTGCCTCAGTTACAGGTTGGGGAGACCCAGGTTCCAGTGGGGTCTTGGGTTACAGGTTGGGGGCTGGAATTCAGGCAAAGGCCGGGGTTACAGGTGAGTGCCACCGGTTCCAGGTGCAGGAGCCCAGGTTCTAGGTGAGGGGAGAGACCCAGGTCCTAGTTGGGGGACCCCTGGTTACAAGCGGAGGGGCCCAGGTTGCAGGTGAGGTCCTGGGTTCTAGGTTGGGGGACTAGGTTTTCAGGTGAAGGCTGGGGTTCCAAGTGGGGGCACAGGAGCCAGGTGGGGGCTGGGTTTCAGGTTCGGAGGTCCCAGGTTACAGGTGGAGGCCTCTGCCAGCCCTGCCGAGGGCTCAGGCGTCCCCTCCATCTCTTCCTCCCGGCTGTCACCTGTCAACTCTCCTGCCCACCCATGACTTACCCAAACACGCAGATCCTCCCCTCCGGCCTGCAGGACAGGGCTCCCCTACCATCTCCACTCCTAGACCCCTCCCTGACCCCACGTTTCCCCCGGCTCCGATGCCCAGACCCCCGTTCACCGCCACCCTGCTGAGAAATGCCGGGGAGTCCTCCCTCGTGGCCTCTCACTCTCTGGCGGGGGACCCCAGTGTCCCAGACCTCCTCCACTAGCTGTCCGAAAGTCGGGGCCTTGATCCCAACCGCCCCGCTTCACAGACCTAGCCCAGCCCCCACGCAACGGAGCGGGGTCAAGCCTCGCACCCGGTGGCCCCGCAGCGGCCAGAGGGGTCTTTCCTAGGCCCCTGCCAGGAATCCCGCCGCGGGTAGAAAAGGGGCCGGCGGTCTGTGCGGACCGCTGCGGCCGCCAGGGGACGCGCGCGGGCTGCGGCGGAGACGCCGGCGTTCGGTTGAGTGCGCGTGCGCGAGGCTGAGCCCCCTCGCACCGGACCCCGCCCGGCGGTGAGGACCTCCGGGTTCTGACGCGCCCTCCGGGAGGCAGGAGGAGGGAACAAATATAATCCGAGAGCTGTCCTCACCGTGGGCGGCCAAAAGCAAACAAACAAAAACGCTCACAAGTAAAAAATAATGAAATAAAGGCAATTTGGGAGGCCGAGGCTGGAGGATCACCTAAGGTCTTGAGTTCGAGACCAGCCTGCGGAACAAGGTGAAACCCGGCCTCTACAAAAATACAAAAATTAGGCCAGGCGCGGTGGCTCACGCCTGTGATCCTAGCACTTTGGGAGGCCGAGGTGGGTGGATCACCAGAGGTCAGGAGTTCAAGACCAGCCTGGCCATCATG
>NW_022448468.1:0-1827 GCF_009761245.1 Sapajus apella | reverse complement strand
CCAGGCCAAAAGTTGAGGCCACCCCAAAAGGCCAGGCCAGGCCAAAAGGCAAGCGCACAGAGAAGGGTGAACAACGAATGGAGTCACTGGGGCAAAGGAAGGTGATTGGATGTGGGAGAACAAACAAGAGTTCTGGTTGCCACGGCAGCAACCAGAGGAAACGACCAGAGGAAAAGACTTCGGGGTGAGGACTAGGCTGCCAGTCCCCTTCCTGGAGGTCTCCCTCAATCCTCCTGGAGGTCCACCGCATCCCTCTTAAAGACCCTGCTGACGCGTCAGTCGGGAACTGCTCAAACCTTCCCGGGCGCCACCCCTTGGTGGCGCCTGGCTTCCCACCCGCCCCCGGCGCTCCGCCCACGACCTCCTCCTCTGAGTCACCGGCTCCCCGAGGTGACCACAACATGGCTGCGGCGCCTGGGCTGCTCTTCTGGCTGCTCGTGCTCGGGCCGCTGTGGCGACTGCCAGGCCAGCCGGCCCCCGGCAGTGGCTGGTGCTTCTCAGAAGACAAACTCTGTGCAGACGACGAACACAGCAGTGAGTGAGCCTGGAAGGCCAGGGGCCCAGGGTCTCTGCGGCGGCACCACCTGGGTTGTGGGGAGGCTGGAGCTCGGCAGCCCAGCGGGCCGGCTGGGGGGTTGCAAGCAGGATGGGTGGGATGTAGGGGTGGGTTGGCTCCAGGTCCCTGCATCTGCCTTCTCTGGCTCTACTGGCACGCAGCCACTCGGGCCTGACTGTGGAGGCTGCACCTCCCACTTGTTGCCAGCGTTTTATTTTTTTATTTTTCCTCTGCTGAGACGGGGACTTGCTTGCAGTGGTTCCTGGGTTCCCCAGGAGTAGCTCACAGCATTCCTTCCCCACACCCCATCCGCCTGGGCTCTGAGGGTAGATGTGGTTGCGCGTGGCAGGACTGGGCTCCCCACGTCGCAGCCAACGCTTACTTGCTTGTGCCACAGGGATGTCAGTGAGTGCAGTACCCCGGCAGATGCGCTAAGGCTGGGTGGGCTTTTTCCCAGTGGCAGGTTGATGGTGGGGCTTCTCTGGAAAGGCTCTCTGGGGCTGCTGCTTTGCCCTTTTACTTCATTGGGATTTGGGCTCATACTGCCCTTTGAACAGGAATTGGGAGTTTATATTTGGGACGAATCCAGAGTCCAAGCACTCATTGTATTCTGAGGTCTGTACCGCAACTTTGATCCATCCTGTCATTTCTGTGCTTGGAAGCCTTTTTGCAGACTGCTGGGCAGGGCAGCAGGAAGGCCAAAAGCTTTCGCTCTGCAAAGAGGCAGAGGTTCTGCACTGGCCACCTGGGACTGGCAGCCTCCTCTTCTGTGGACTGGAGATGGATTGCTCTCCAGTCCGGGATTGGAGGTTGGCGGTGGGGAGATCTTCAGGCTCAGATGAAGAGGATCATTATGGGAATGATAATAAATACCCCAAGGGTCTCAAAAGCCAAGGTTGGTTTAGACTTAGCCACTCGTGTGTTGAAACCTCTTCTCTATGTGTTCCCCGAACCAGGATCATTCTTAGAGCCTTTCTGCTGGTCTCAAACAACCTTGTAACTTACAGCCACTGCAGACACGGGTTTTCATACATTGTTAAGCAATGCCTATAGAAAAGTATTCATTTTAGAAAGGCCAAGAACCCTATAGTTCAGCTATTTATATTCAAATTTGTTATCCAAACCAAATTTCACAATTTGAACTGTCTATCTCTACAACACTAATCAAGAAAAGAGATCTCTAATGAGCGTGAAGCCATTCCTAGAGGTAACCCTGTGGTTGACGTCAATAAGCTGTCAAAAGCGGAACAACTGCCATGATTTTTCCCTTT
>NW_022448467.1:919-1828 GCF_009761245.1 Sapajus apella | reverse complement strand
GAACGAACACTCAGTGGAGCAGTTTGAAAGAGACGTTTCTCGTATCATTTAGATGCGATCTTATAGCTAATTCTTAAGAGTCTGTATAAAGCTGGAAATATATCTTTCCAAATTCTCCAAAGAAAGCGTTGTTGGACTGCGACATTCACACAATTGTTTAACTCTGTAAGTTTAATATACACCTTGACAATCATTATGTTACATAGCTCCGTTTTTGTTTAGAGCAAGATATTTTTCTCTAAACCCTATACTCCCATTCACTCAGGAATATCCAAACGCAGCTTTTTGGAGAAACGTCTTTCCAACTGGCAGAATCTAAACATAGTTGCAACTTCCGAAGGTGAACGAACACACAGTGGAACAGTTTGAAAGAGACGTTTCTCGTATCATTTAGATGCGATCTTAAAGCTAATTCTTAAGAGTCTGTAAGCGGCTGGAAATATCTCTTTCCAGATTCTCCAAAGAAAGTGTTGGTGAACTGCTACATTCACACAATTGTTTAACTCTGTAAGTTTAATATACACCTTGACAATCATTGTGTTACATAGCTCCTTTTTTGTTTTAGAGCAAGATAATTCTCATTAAACCCTATACTCCCATTCATTCAGGAATATCCAAACTCAGCTTCTTGGAGAAACGTCTTTCTAACTCGCAGAATCTAAACATAGATGAAATTTCCGAAGGTGAACGAACACTCTGTGGATCAGTTTAAAAGAGACGTTTCTCGTATCATTTAGATGAGATATTAAAGCTAATTTTTAAGAGTCTCTATAAAGCTGGAAATATCTCTGTCCAGATTCTCCAAAGAAAGGGTTGGTGAACTGCTACATTCACACAATTGTTTAACTCTGTAAGTTTAATATACACCTTGACTATCATTCTGTTACATAGCTCCGTTTTTGTTTTACA
>NW_022448467.1:0-909 GCF_009761245.1 Sapajus apella | reverse complement strand
GAACGAACACTCAGTGGAGCAGTTTGAAAGAGACGTTTCTCGTATCATTTAGATGCGATCTTATAGCTAATTCTTAAGAGTCTGTATAAAGCTGGAAATATATCTTTCCAAATTCTCCAAAGAAAGCGTTGTTGGACTGCGACATTCACACAATTGTTTAACTCTGTAAGTTTAATATACACCTTGACAATCATTATGTTACATAGCTCCGTTTTTGTTTAGAGCAAGATATTTTTCTCTAAACCCTATACTCCCATTCACTCAGGAATATCCAAACGCAGCTTTTTGGAGAAACGTCTTTCCAACTGGCAGAATCTAAACATAGTTGCAACTTCCGAAGGTGAACGAACACACAGTGGAACAGTTTGAAAGAGACGTTTCTCGTATCATTTAGATGCGATCTTAAAGCTAATTCTTAAGAGTCTGTAAGCGGCTGGAAATATCTCTTTCCAGATTCTCCAAAGAAAGTGTTGGTGAACTGCTACATTCACACAATTGTTTAACTCTGTAAGTTTAATATACACCTTGACAATCATTGTGTTACATAGCTCCTTTTTTGTTTTAGAGCAAGATAATTCTCATTAAACCCTATACTCCCATTCATTCAGGAATATCCAAACTCAGCTTCTTGGAGAAACGTCTTTCTAACTCGCAGAATCTAAACATAGATGAAATTTCCGAAGGTGAACGAACACTCTGTGGATCAGTTTAAAAGAGACGTTTCTCGTATCATTTAGATGAGATATTAAAGCTAATTTTTAAGAGTCTCTATAAAGCTGGAAATATCTCTGTCCAGATTCTCCAAAGAAAGGGTTGGTGAACTGCTACATTCACACAATTGTTTAACTCTGTAAGTTTAATATACACCTTGACTATCATTCTGTTACATAGCTCCGTTTTTGTTTTACA
>NW_022448466.1:0-1828 GCF_009761245.1 Sapajus apella | reverse complement strand
CACCTCCGCCTCCTGGGTTCAAGCAATTCTCCTGCCTCAGCCTCCTGAGTAGCTTGGACTACAGGCACGCAGCACCATGCCCAGCTAAATTTTGTATTTTTAGTAGAGACGGGATTTCACCTTGTTGACCAGGATGGTCTCGATCTCTTGACCTCATGATCCACCCGCCTCGGCCTCCCCAAGTGCTGGGATTACAGGCGTGAGCCACCGCACCCGGCCATGTATCACTTCTTAACGTATTGTAGTTCCACACTTACTATTCAGAGGGTTTATTGCAAATATGTTGTGATCTTCTCAAAACCAGTTCCATTAAACAGTGCAGAACCTGCCCTCAGACAAAGATGGTGAAAATCAAATATTCAATTTTCATGATTTTGGAGTCCAAGAATTCCCAAGCACAAAAGAAAAGCCTGTGATTGCAGCGGGATGCACCATCTGAGGCGAAGGAATTTACTCCCCACAGACACTGAAGTACTCACCAGCTCTGTCACTATCATTACCCATTCCTCAGCAGCAATTCCAACTCAGTCTGCTGGAATAACTATCCACGTAGAATGCCTCTTTGATTTTAAGCAATTATTTTCCATCTTAAAGTAAATTTATTTTTTATAATTAATAGACATTTTAGTGCAGTTTTAGATTTACCAAATAAATTACTAAATAAATAAATGAGCAGATAGTACCTAGGGTTCCATATACGCACCTCATCCACCAGTCCCCATTTAATTTATTTTTAATGACAGAAATAATATATGAATGCATTATTCTTATTGTCTATAATGAAGGCAGAATTAGCCTGGGTCTTGCCTCCTCTTCCTTGTAACCACTGTGATCATTTTGGTGTTTTTCTTCTAGGACTTTTCCTGTGATATGTTAATATATATATGTATCCCAGCAAGTGATTATTATTATAATCATTATTTTAAAGCCAGTTGGTGTCCTGAATGTCTTGGTCTGCAGCTTGCTTTCTGCTAATTACCAATGTGTTTTGAAGATGCTTCCATGTTAGTTTATTTATCCGTCCACCCACAGATAGACATTGGTGCTGTTTCCATTCTTTTGCTCTTATAAATGATGCAGAATCATAGTCTTTGTAAACAACATGTTGGTTGTGCTTGTGTTTCTTTGGGATGTGGAATTTCTGGGTAATAAGACTGGTGTTTTGTTTCGTTTTGTTTTTGACTCAGTCTCGCCCTTGTCCGTCTGGCTGGAGTGCAGTGGTGTGATCTCGTCTCACTGCAACCTCCTCCTCCCAGGCTCAAGCGATTCTCCTGCCTGCCTCAGCCTCCCGAGTAGCTAGGATCACAGGCACCTGCCACCACACCTGGCTAATTTTTGTATTTTTAGTAGAGATGGGGTTTCACCATGTTGACCAGGCTGGTCTCGAACTCCTGACCTCAGGTGATCTGCCCGCCTTGGCCTCCCAAAGTGCTGGGATTACAGGCGTGAGTCACCAAGCTCGGACTAGTGGTGTGTTTTAAGAAATGGATACTGTTATATTAACCTCGAAAACGTCTTTACCAATCTGGAAAGATAAGTGATTACTGTAAAAAAAAAAAAAAAGTCTTTACCAACTTCTATGTTCACCAGCAGGGAATGAGAGTGTCCCCTTTCCTGCACATTTACCAACACTTAATATTGTCAGAATTTAATGGGGGAAATGGTTTCTTATTTTAATTTGCATTTCTCTATAATTACTAGTGATGTTGAACATCTTTTCTTTTCTTTTTTTTTTTTTTTGACAGGGGTTTTCTCTTTTTTCCCAGGCTGGAGTGCAATGGCGCGATCTCGGCTCACCGCAACCTCCGCCTCCTGGGTTCAGGCAATT
>NW_022448465.1:0-1828 GCF_009761245.1 Sapajus apella | reverse complement strand
ATACAACCCAAAACAGTATTCCCTCTAGTCAAATAAAATTAGAGATATCCTAAACCAGCAGGGGAAAAGATGAATGGTGAACCCTTGGATTCACTCAGCTTATATCTTAAAACAGAATCCAACAGGAAGGCATTCACTGATAAAGCTTCTAATTCTGAGATGCAATTAATGGTGAATGCTAACCAGAAAGCCCGTCCTTTGACCCAGCCCCCCCTCTGCACCTAGCCAGTGTGCTAACGTGATGCCTGGCAATGACCAAATACTGTTTCAGCAGGTGAAGGAGCAACTCATGCATCAGCAATTGCCAACATTGCCTGGTATCTCTCATCCAACACCCTTACTGGAGTCAGCACTAACTCTCAGGAATGTAAATGGAGTGTGTTCAGGTGGAATTACATTGGTTTCTACCAAAAGTGAAGAGGAAGTCTGTTCAGTGTTGGAACATCAGAGTTGTCCAGTGGGCAATGCACAGAAAAATTTCAGCCATTAACTCAAACTTTACTAACACTAGAAAAGCCTAGTGTCTGTATCTAAGTATTCTGAACCGCCCACCTGCAGCTGTCTTTTGGTATTACTCTATCAAGACAAAGGCCCGTAGTATATATACCTTGGGGCAGGACCACATGTTTCTGCTGTCAGAGAAGTCACGGAGATTAGGTATGGTCAAAAAGGAAACAGTATGGATAGAAACAGTTTACACTGGTAAAAGAAGGGACAAGCTGTCATGGGTGTCTAATTGCTGAGTTTTAAGAAGCAGTGATTAAGAATTCTTTGTCTGGTCCAGCAGCATACAGGCCACCACTGTCCAACTGCTATGATGGTTGTACTCATGATATGGGATGGCATTCCATTTCCAATGGCTGACTGCTATACAGAGCTCAGAGAGTCTCAAGGCATACAATGGGCATTCTACTGACTGAAGATGTACCCTCAATGAAAATCGTACCTGTACATATCAAGGAATATGATCCAGAGAGCTTCATTCTCTTTTGGTTGTTCATGGAGAATGTACTTGGATGGCTATAAGTTATCTTCAAGGGTTTCTTTTGTGTGTTTAAGGGAGAACTTGGAACAATTCTAAATCTTCTGGGGCTTGGACTTCTACCAAACTTACAGGTTGGCTACATGGTTAGCTCCAATTTATAAGCAGGATGCTGTGGTAGCTTACCTGAATTTCAGAATCATGTGGAATATGAAAATGTTGCCAGAGAATGTCGGCTTGGCAGCAAGGAAGGTCATCCCTTCTCTGGGGTCACCACTTGCCTGGACTTCTGTGCCCATCCGCACAGGGACATTCACAACACGATTACTGGAAGCATGGTGGTTTGTACTTTAACTCGAGGAGATAACTGATCTTTAGGTGTTATTCCACAAGAGCAGCAGCTCCATGTGCTACCTCTTTATCAACTTTCAGACACACATGAGTTTGGCTCCAAGAAATGAATGGAAGCTAAGATCAAATCTGGGGCCATTGAACTGACAGCGCGCCACAAAAACAATGTGTTTGTCAGCCTATTACCCGTTCTCGTAAGAAGTGTGCTGTGGTGACAGATGTTCTTGCACATAAGGGCAGTGGAGAAGAAACCTATTCCCCAAATCAAGCAGAACAACTCAACAACAAACAGTAAGGCTTGGTCATCACCAAACTTAGGGAGTTAACAGACCATGCAACCTCAAGTACAAAGTGATAGTGATCCCCACTTTATCTTAAAACGTTCAGACAACACTAAAACCTATTCGCTGATGCCATCTGCCTTTTCACCCAGTTGAAGGGGCATCTCCTAGTCCCTGAAGACTGCTTCAGCCACACCAACTCCATGGTAGAATA
>NW_022448464.1:0-1828 GCF_009761245.1 Sapajus apella | reverse complement strand
ACTGCAAGTTCTTATATGCCTGTATACGGCTGGAAATCTCTGTTTCCAGATTCTCCAAAGAAAGGGTTTCTGAACTGTTGCACCCACACATTAGTTTATCTCTGTAAATTGATTCTACAGCTTAACAACCATTCTCCTAGAGAGCTGCGTTTCTGTTTTAGAGCAATATATTTCTCTTTACTGACTATAGTCTCAGTCTCTGTGGAATATCAAAATGAAGCTTTTAGAAGAAGCTTGTTTCTAACTCGCTGAATCTAAACAAAGATGCAACTTCTTAAGGTGAACGAACAGAAAGCAGAGCAGTTTGAACTACACTTTTCCCCGAGTTTTAAACGCAGTCTTATGGCTAGTTTGTATATGCCTGTACATGGCTGGAAATATCTGTTTCCAGGTTCTCCAAAGAAAGGATTTCTGAACTGCTACACACACACATCAGTTTAACTCTGTAAGTTGAGTGTACAGCTTGACAACGATTCTGCTAGATAGCTGCGTTTTTGTTTTATTGCCAGATATTTCTCATTACAGCCTATAGTCTCATTCACTCTGGAATATCGAAACTCAGCTTTTAGAAGAAATGGTTTTCTAACTGGCTGTATCTAAACATAGATACAACTTCCTAAGGTAAACGAACACAAAGCAGAGCAGTTTGAAATAGACGTTTCCGCTGTGTTTTAATCACAGTCTTACTTCTCGTTCTCATATGCCTGTATATGGCTTAAAATACCAGATTCTCCAAAGAAAAGATTTCTTAACTACTGCACACACCCATCACTTTAACTCTGTAAGTTGATTGTCCAGCTTCACAACCATTCTCCTAGATAGCTGCGTTTTTGTTTTAGAGCAAGGTATTTCTCATTAGAGCCTGTAGTCTCATTCTCTCTAGAATATCCAAACGCAGCTTTTAGAAGAAAAGTGTTTCTAACAAGCTGAAGCTAAAGATAGACGCAACTTCCTAAGGTGAGCGAACACAAAGCAAAGCAGTTTGAACTAGACGTTTCTGCTCTGTTTCAAAGGCAGTGTTACTTCCAGTTCTGATGTGCCTGTATGCTGGTGGAAATATCTGTTTCCAGATTCTCCAAAGAAAAGATTTCTAAACTGCTGCGCACACACATCAGCTTAAATCTGTAAACTGATTATATAGCTTGACAACCATTCTGCTATATAGCTGTGTTTTTCTTTTAGAGCAAGATATTTCTCATTACAGCGTACAGTCTCAGTCACTCTGGAATATCCAAACGCAGATTTTAGAAGAAACGTGTTTGTAACTCGCTGAATCGAAACACAGATGCAACTTCCTTAGGTGAGCGAACACAAAGCAGAGCAGTTTGAACTCGACGTCTCTCCTGTGTTTTAAAGAGAGTCTTACTGCTAGTTCTCATATGCCTGTATATGGATGGAAATATCTGATTCCAGATTCTCCAAAGAAAGGATTTCTGAACTGCTGCACACACACGTCAGTTTAACTCTATTAGTTGACTGTACGGCTTGACAACCATTCTACGACATAGCTACGTTTATCTTTTAGAGCAAGATATTTCTCATTACTGCTTACAGTCTCATTCACTCTAGAATACACAAACGCAGATTTCAGAAGAAACGTGTTTCTAACTCGCTGAATCTAAACAAAGATGCAACTTTCTAAGGTGAACGAACAGAAAGCAGAGCAGTTTGAACTAGGTTTTTCTCCCGCGTTTTAAACACAGTCTAACGGCTCGTTTTTATATGCCTGTACATGGCTGGAAATATCTGTTTCCATATTCTCCAAAGAAAAGATTTCTGAGCTGCTGCACACACACATCAGTTTAACTCTCTAAGTTGATTGTACAGC
>NW_022448463.1:0-1828 GCF_009761245.1 Sapajus apella | reverse complement strand
TTCACTCCACCCGGGGTGACAGAAGCAGAGAAAAGGAGGGAGGGAGGAAGGAAAGTAAGGAAGGAAGGAGAGGGGGTAGGGAGGGAGGAAGAAAGAAAAAGAAAGAGAGAAAGAAAAACAAAGAAAGGAAGAAAGAAAGAGAGAGGGAAAGATAGGAAAGAAGGAAGATAAGAGAGAAAGAAAGAGAAAGAGGAAGAGAGAGAGAAAGAAAGAGAAAAACAAAGGAAGAGAGAGAGAGAGAAAAGAGAGGGAGGGAGAAAGGAAGGAAAGAAGAGAGGGAGGGAGGGAGGGAAGGAAGCTAACAGAGAAAAGAAAAAGATACATGCACGCATATGCTCATTGCAGCATGATTCCCAATAGCAAAGACATGAAACCAACTTAAATGCCCATAGATGGTAGACTGATTAAAGAAAATGTGGTACATATACACCACGGAATATGATGGAGCCATAAAACAGAATGAGGTCATGTCCTTTGCAGCAACATCGATGAAGGTAAAAGCCATTATCTTACATAAACTAACAGAGGAACAGATAACCACATACTACATGTTCTCACAAGTAGAAGCTCAACATTGAGTACCCATGGACACAACAGACACTTGGACTTATTTGAGGATGAAGGAAAGAGGAGGGTCAGGACTGAAAAACTACCTATGAGGTACAGTGCCTACCACATAGGTGACAAATAATCTGTACAACAATCCCCAGTGACACTGATATAATAAATCTGCACAGGTACCTCTGAGCCTAAAATAAAAGTTTAAAAAAAAACTGATAAACTAAATCAAAAGAAACCATAAGGAAAGGAAAATGTGAGATAAAAACAGAAAAATAGTAGATATAATAAATACTTTGGTACCTTAAAAAATGGAAATAGATAAATTAGTAAGAAGGGAAATAAGCATAAAAGCAAAAAAAGACAAGAAAATAATTGTAAGTTAACTCTAATTATGAGGGACTATTTTGCACAACTCTGTGCAAATACATTTGAAATCTGCATTTATTACTATCCAATTCAACTTCTAAATCGCAAAAATGTCCTACATCTGTACTGTTCAATAGGTAGCCACTAGCTACGTGTGTTGAGTGAATACTTGTACACTTAAGTGTGGCTCATGTGACTGAGAAACTAAATTTGTTCTAATTATTAATTTATTTAATTTCTAATTATAATTTCAGTATAATTAGTTTAAATTTGAATGGTCTCATGCAGCTAGTGGCTATTGTATCAGAAAGCATAGAAGAAAATGAAATTGAAACATTCCTAAGAGAGTGTTATTTACCAAAGTTAAATCCAAAGAGTATTTAAAAAACAAAAAGTTTAAAGAGACCAACTCTATAAAAGAAATAAAGTTATTAAAGAATCTCATTCTCTCCCTCTGACACACACACACACACAAACACACACACACACACAGGTGTTACAAGGAAAAGGAAAGGTCTTCTTTATAACACAGAACAGGACTTTGACAAACTACTACTCATGGCCCAAATCCTGCTGCAGACCATTTTCCTGCAGTCCATGAGCTAATAATTTTTACAGAGCTAAAGAAGAAATAGGATATGTAACAGAGGCTATATGTGGCCCACAAAGGCTAAAAGACTTAGAATGTGGCTCTTCACTGGAAAAATCTACTGGCCCCTCATCTAGAATAATGCCTGAATTTTGAAATCACCGTTTTGCAAATACCACCAAGGTAACATGAGATTCTGGCATGAAATTACTCCTAACACTATACACTAACATAATGTTAGGAAAAGGACATTCATATATGTCTATTATCCATCAAATATTTATTAAGTACAGAATTTAAATCGAAGAGATG
>NW_022448462.1:1276-1828 GCF_009761245.1 Sapajus apella | reverse complement strand
CCCTACTAAAAGACCACTGACAAGGCAGTGGTTCCAGCCAATCTACAGAGAATGCATAGTGAGGTTCCCTGCATTCTCTGCTTCACCTTCGAGGTGAGAGGCCCAAAAACTTCACCTTCAAGTCGTGCTAACGGTGCCATTTTTTGAACACTGGACCCAGAGAGAGGCAGCAAACTCAGTCACGAATGCACACATTTATCCTCTCATAAATATTCATGACTCCTCATGTAGCTTATAGGGGTATGTAAATCTGGCCAAGCCATTCAGTATAAATCCCTGTCTTAGTCTTCTGCCTTTTGAAGTGCCTATTTCTGGCTTGTGGCCAGAGGCAATGCTTTCCAGCCTGTCCAAATGACCAGGCTGCAACTCTGCATGAGAAATAGAGCTCTCCTTTCCAAATCTGTGAAACCTCATCATTCTTCAGTTGACAAACCTAAGGAAAATCCGTAGAAATGCCATTAGTGGTTTTTTCCTATGAGAATAAAAGCAAGTAGCTGAGATTGATTCAGTCAAGCTGTAACTCCCCAAAATACATGAGGCAGTAGAGAAAAA
>NW_022448462.1:0-1266 GCF_009761245.1 Sapajus apella | reverse complement strand
CTGTAAAATATTTGAAGATACTTATTCTGAGCCAAATATGAGTGACCATGGCCCATGACACAGACCTTAGGAGATCCTGAGACCATGGCCCATAACACGGCCCTCAGGAGACCCTGAGAACATGGCCCATGACACAGCACTCAGGAGATCCTGAGAACATGCTCCCAAGGTGGCTGGGGCACAGCTTGGTTTTGTGCATTTTTAGGGAGGCATGAGACATCAATCAAATACATTAAGAAATACAGTGTTCAGCCCAGAAAGGAGGACAACTCAGAGAAGTGGGAGGCAAGGTGGGGGAATGCTGGGGGTGGGGGACCTCCAGCTCGTTACAGATAAATTTAAACATTTTCTGGTTGACAATTGGTTCAGTTTGTCTAAAGACCTGGGGGGCAATAGATATAAAATGTTCAGGTTAAGATAAAAGACTGTAGCCTGGCATGGTGGCTCACGCCTGTAATCCCAGCACTTTGGGAGGCTGGGGTGGGTGGATCACCTGAGGTCAGGAGTTCAAGACTAGCCTGACCAAAATGATGAAACCCCTTCATTACTAAATAAAAAAATTAGCTGGGCAGGGTGGCAGATGCCTGTAATCCCAGCTACTCGGGAGGTTGAGGCAGGAGAAACACTTGAACCCAGAGAGTACAGGTTGCAGTGAGCTGAGATCACAGCAGTGCACTCCAGCCTGGTGACAGAGAGAGACTCCATCTCAAAAATAAATAAATTAAATAAAAAAATAAATAACAAAACATGGCAAATAAACTAGTAATGGGGTAAAATACTTTGACATCCTTCTTTGTCACATAATGTTATGCCAGAGTCCGAATGGAAAGTAAGTCGTGATATACAGTGCTAAACAAAACCCATCTGATGAAAATTTGTGATTGACAGGGCATGACTCCCAGAGCCCTTACATAGGAATCTGAGCAAGATTTAAAACAAAACCTAAGCTTAGTCCAGCAGTTGAAATAACCCTTAGGAATTCTGGGAAAGGAGGGGATTTCACCAGCACCGCTCCCTATCCCATCATTGCCTCCTTTTTCCCCTATGAAACTGTGCTCTTCCTGCCTCACAAGCTAGCACTGAGTATCTCCTATTCTCATTCAGGGGTGCAGCCATCTGGGGATCTCTGGGGAGATGGGGAGCCCACTGCCTGGGTCTGAGGGGCTCAGCTTCCTGCCTTGAAGGCTATAGGGGAAGGCTGAGGTTCATGGATGCCCATCCAAGTAAGGGAGCACATTTCTCCTGCATTCACCTTCCCTGCCTTGA
>NW_022448461.1:0-1829 GCF_009761245.1 Sapajus apella | reverse complement strand
CATGTCATTCTTTGAGTAAAACTAATTGCAGGACTCTGATAAACTTCTTCTTCTTTTTTTTTTTAATGAGATGGAGTCTCACTCTGTTGCCCAGGCTGTAGTGCAGTGGCACCATCTTGGCCCACTCTGCCTCCCGGGTTCAAGCGATTCTCCCACCTCAGCTTCCTGAGTAGCCGGGATTACCATGCCCAGCTAATTTTGGTATTTTTATACTACTGGAGTTTTACCATGTTGGCCAGGCTGGTCTTGAACTCCCAACCTCAGGTGATCTGCCTGCCTCAGCCTCCCAAAGTGTTGGGATTACAGGTGGGAGCCACCACGCCTGGCCCTCTCATACATTTCTTTTCGAGTCTTTGTCTATGCATTTAAAAATATAGTTGATGTGCTATATACAGAATTTCTATCCTAACTGGATATTTATAACTAATATCATAAGTAACATCAGAAATTTAAAAGCACGTGTAATATAATGGCTAAATAGAAAGTCTAAGGGAATTTTAAAATACCCCCCCCCACAAATACCCTTTATAAGAGCCACAAAAAGAAGAAAAGAGCTAGGAATAAACTTAATAAGAAATGTGAAAGATCGCTATGAAGAAAACTTCAAATACTAAGATGAAAGGATGACTTGAATATTTGAGATAGAAGAAATAGGAAAATATTGGAAACGAAGATTAGATTGACAGGGGAGAGCTGAGTGAGGACTGGTCCTACTAGATACTAGAATAGGCAGAGCAATGGAACAGCATAGAGTCCAACACACATGAGGAGAATTTAGTTATAGGGGAGGCATTTCAAATAAGGTGGATTATTTGATACATGGTGTTGGAACAACATGGTTGCCCAATGGAATAGAAACTTCTTACCTAGCTTCATAAATCAAAGTTAATGAATTCACAAGCCATAAATTTAAAGTGATAAGTTTCACTGTGTATGAATAAAGAGCTTCTGTATGGCAACAAAATATGAACACTAAGACTTCAATGTGGGAGAAAAGATTTCCCCTATATATAAATGACGAATTTCCCAAATAAGTAAAGAGTCCCCATAAATAAGTAAAAAATCCACAGGCAAAGTCGACAAAATATATGAAGAGAGTTTATAGAAAAAGAAATACACAGTGTAAAATCTTCCTTGGGCTGGGCACAGTGGCTCATGCCTGTAGTCCCAGCAGTTTGGGAGGCCAAGGCAGGCAGATCACCTGAGGTAGTGAGTTCGAGACCAACCTGACCCACATGAAGAAACCCCATCATTACTAAAAATACAAAATTAGCCAGACGTGGTGGTATGCACCTGTAATCCCAGCTACTCTGGAGGCTAAGGCAGGAGAATCACTTGAACCAGGGAGGCTGGAATTGTGGTGAGCCGAGATTGCACCATTGTGCTCCAGCCTTGAGCAACAAGAGTGAAACTTCATCTCAAAAAAAAAATTTTTTTTTTTAATAGTAAAACTTCATTCATAATGAAAGAAATTCAGATCAGCTCAGCACAGTGGCTCACACCTGTAATCCCAGCACTTTGGGAGGCTGAGGCAGGGGGATCACCAGCCAACAGGGCGAGACTCCATCTCAGAAAAGAAAAAAAAAAGAAATTAAAATAAAAACTAGTGAAGTTAGTGCATTTTCACCTGTTAGATTGGCAGAGATTAAGGAGCTGTATAGTATACTCCATTGTCACGGGCATGAGAAATGAAGTACTCTTGCACAGTATAAATCACGACAACCTCTTTGCAGGGGAGGCTGGTAATAGCTATTAGATTATAAAAGTATATTTATCATAATGTCACTGCTACAGGTTTGTCCTAAGATACATTAATAAGACCACACTAT
>NW_022448460.1:0-1829 GCF_009761245.1 Sapajus apella | reverse complement strand
TCTCAAATCTACCTGGCTCTCTAGACCAGATTTAGATGGATTTGGGACATGATTTCATGGCCTGGATTTGAAATCTAGGCTTCTGTCTTTGCAGCCTATCAACAGGATTAATAGTCATTTTTTTTTCTAGTAATTGCTTTTATTGTATTTGACTAGTGCCTGCTGTACAGTCTTAAATGCTACTGTGTGGTTATTTTCACTAGTATATTTTGTAACAAAATGTACGTGAGAGACCAACTGTACTAGATGCAGGCAATGTTGTCCCGATAAACTTATGATCAGTGGATTCTGACAATGGTGTGGATCTGAAGCTCACAGATGAAAGTCCTGATGGCTGACTTTGCCTTTGGTCAAAGGGGGGATGATAAGTGTAAAAGCACCTAGGAACTTGCAGTTGGGAGCCGACAGGCATGGTGGAATCTTCCCTATCGAGCATAAACAACTCCTACGAGATGTTTTCACCAGTCAAGATGGCTCAGTGGTTGTCATGCAAAAAGATGCAGAAAGTTTACTCTGTGTTTGAAACCAGAGAGATTCAACAGTCTGCAATCAAGACCACATTAATGCCCCTACCTCCCAGATAAAGTGGTCAGGATCATCACCAAATGGCCCCATTTAGGAAAACCTGCCCCTACTCCCTAAACACTCCTTAGACTCCCCTCGTCAGCTCCTAAAATCAGCTCCCTGTGACATGCTTATTTTCCTTTGTTATTTGCTTTCCCTTGATGCAGCACACCAAACAAACCCAGTCTTGTTGGAATATACTGTGTGGTCCTTGGGTGGCTGTCGACAGCTGTGCAAATCTAGGGAGCCCATTTGGAGCCTCCCTGCACCTCCGTCCCTCTACCCCTGCCCTGGTTCACGCCCTGTCCATCTGCTCCAACCTCCTTTGAATTTAGTGTGAAGACAATGCTTGATTCCCGGGCATCAGAAAGGCTAAACTAATCAGATGATTAGGTTTGGCATGAAAGGATTCAACTCGGAGCAGATAATTACTTGGAATGAATTATCTTGGGAAGAGCTATGGGATTGGACACTGACCATAGGGTGGTTCAAGGGGCGGGTCATTTGGATTCCTTATTAAGGACAGAGCCCAGGCCCTTCCTCACTCTTTCCAAGTCTCTGGCCAACACGTTGCTTGGACTTGCCCCTCTTCTGAATCTGGTCAGAGCAGAGCATGGACATGGGAACAGGCACTGTCACCGAGAAGCCGTGGTGGACCCTGCCCGAAAACTTTGATGCTCCAATGGTGTTCCACATGGAAGCGGACCAGGAGGAGCTTATCTTCGGTGAGTGGCCCTCGCTGATGTCCCCTCCTTCAGCCTTGTCTCCTCGGGTTTCAATCTTTCCCTACTCTGCCACCTTCACAGTTCTCGGATCCCTTCCCCAAGGCCACCTCCCCACTCCCCAAGAGCTGGTGGCTGACATTCCCTCCTCTCACCTCTTCTGCTCACAGGGCACAGTGACACATACCTTCGCTGCATCGAGATGAACAGCCGCACCCTTATTCAGCTGGAGAGCTGGTTCACAGCTACAGGCCAGACTCGTGTGACTGTAGTGGGACCACACAGGGCCAGGCAGTGGCTGCTGCACATGTTCTGTTGCGTGGGGAGCCGGGACCCCTATCGCCATGCTCGAGGTAGGTATCCTCGGCTGAACTGCGGCGGTGGAGGGGCTTGATGGTGGAGTTCTGGCTGAGTTGTGTGGCATACTGGATTCTTGAAGAATCCCTTGTGTGGCTGGGGAATCCAGGTGCTTCCCAGAGTCCACTGGGAAAGGAAGGGCTCACTTTTGTGGCCAGGTAGCCGGGAGGTGTAAATGGGTTACCT
>NW_022448459.1:0-1829 GCF_009761245.1 Sapajus apella | reverse complement strand
ATTCTGCTACATAGCTCCGTTTTTGTTTTACAGACAGATATTTCTCATTATACACTATACTCCCATTCACTCAGGAATATCCAAACGCAGCTTTTTGGAGAAACGTGTTTCTAACTAGCAGAATCTAAACATAGATGCAACTTCTGAAGGTGAACGAACACACAGTGGAGCAGTTTGAAAGAGTCGTTTCTCGTATGATTTAGATGCGATCTTAAAGCTAATTATTAAGAGTCTGTATATGGCTGGAAATATCACTTTCCAGATTCTCCAAAGAAACCGTTCGTGAACTGCTACATTCACACAATTGGTTAACTCTGTAAGTTTAATATAAACCTTAACAATCATTCTGCTACATAGCTCAGTTTTTGTTTTAGAGCCAGATATTTGTCATTAAACCCTATACTCCCATTCAGTCAGGAATATCCAAACCCAGCTTTTTGGAGAAACGTGTTTCTAACTCGCAGGATCTAAACATAGATGCAACTTGCGAAGCTGAGCGAATACACAGTGGAGCAGTTTGAAAGATAAATTTCTTGTGTGATTTAGATGCGATCTTAAAGCTAATTCTTAAGAGTCTGTATGTGGCAGGAAATATCTCTTTCCAGATTCTCCAAAGAAAGGGTTAGTGAACTGCTACTTTCACACAAATGTTTAACTCTGTAAGTTTAATATACACCTTGACAATCATTCTGCTACGTTACTCCGTTTTTGTTTTAGAGCCAGACATTTCTCATTAAACCCTATACTCCCATTCATTCAGGAATATCCAAACGCAGCTTTAGGAGAAACTTGTTTCTAACTCGCCTGATCTAAACACAGATGCAACTTCCGAAGGTGAACGAACACACAGTGCAGCAGTTTGAAAGAGACGTTTCTCCTATGATTTAGATGCGAACTTATAGCTAATTCTTAAGAATCTGTATATGGCTGGAAATATCTCTTGCCAGATTCTCCAAAGAAAGGGTTAGTGAACTGCTACATTCACACTATTGTTTACCTCTATAAGTTTAATATACACCTTGACAATGATACTGCTACATAGCTCCGTTTCTGTTTTAGAGCCAGATATTTCTCATTAAAACCTATACTCCCATTCACTCAGGAATATCTATACGCAGCTTTTTGGAGATACGTGTTTCTTACTCGCAGAATGTAAACATAGATGTAACTTCCGAAAGTGAACGAGCACACAGTGGAGCAGTTTGAAAGAGACGTTTCTAGTATGATTTAGATGCGGTCTTATAGCTAATTCTTAAGAGTCTGTATATGGCTGGAAATATCTCTTTCCACATTCTCCACACAAACGGTTGGTGAACTGCTACATTCACACAATTGGTTACCTCTGTAAGTTTAATATAGACCTTGACAATCATTCTGCTACATAGCTCCGTTTTTGTTTTAGAGCCAGATATTTCTCATTAAACCCTATAATCCCATTGACTGAGGAATACAAAAACGCAGCTTTTTGGAGAACCGTGTTTCTAACTCGCAGAAGGTAAACATAGATGCAACTTCCGAAGGTGAACGAACACACAGTGGAGCAGTTTGAAAGAGACGATTCTCCTATGATTTAGATGCATTCTTAAAGCTAATTCTTAAGAATTTCTATATGGCTGGAAATATCTCTTGCCATATTCTCCAAAGAAAGGGTTAGTGAACTGCTACATTCACACAATTGTTTACCTCTGTAAGTTTAATATACACCTTGACAATGATTCTGCTACATAGCTCCGTTTTGGGTTTAGAGCCAGATATTTCTCATTAAACCCTATACACCCATTCACTCAGGAATATCCAAACGCAGCTTTTTGGAGAAACGTGTTTCTAAC
>NW_022448458.1:0-1829 GCF_009761245.1 Sapajus apella | reverse complement strand
TGAAATTATAATTAGAAATTAAATAAATTAATAATTAGAACAAATTTAGTTTCTCAGTCACATGAGCCACATTTAAGTGTACAAGTATTCACTCAACACACATAGCTAGTGGCTACCTATTGAACAGTACAGATGTAGGACATTTTTATGATTTAGAAGTTGAATTGGATAGTAATAAATGCAGATTTCAAATGTATTTGCACAGAGTTGTGCAAAATAGTCCCTCATAATTAGAGTTAACTTACAATTTTTTTCTTGTCTTTTTTTGCTTTTATGCTTATTTCCCTTCTTACTAATTTGTCTATTTCCATTTTTTAAGGTACCAAAGTATTTATTATATCTACTATTTTTCTGTTTTTATCTCACATTTTCCTTTCCTTATGCTTTCTTTTGATTTAGTTTATCAGTTTTATTTTAAAAACTTTTATTTTAGGCTCAGAGGTACCTGTGCAGGTTTATTATATAAGCGTCACTGGGGATAGTTGTACAGATTATTTGTCACCTATGTGGTAGGCACTGTACCTCATAGGTAGTTTTTCAGTCCTGACCCTCCTCTTTCCTTCATCCTCAAATAACTCCAGGTTTCTGTTGTGTCCATGTGTACTCAATGTTGAGCTTCTACTTGTGAGAACATGTAGTATGTGGTTTTCTGTTCCTCTGTTAGTTTATGTAAGACAATGGCTTTTACCTTCATCGATGTTGCTGCAAAGGACATGACCTCATTCTGTTTTATGGCTCCATCATATTCCGTGGTGTATATGTACCACATTTTCTTTACCAGTCTACCATCGATGGGCATTTAAGTTGGTTTCATGTCTTTGCTCTTGGGAATCATGCTGCAATGAGCATATGCATGCGTGTATCTTTTTCTTTTCTCTGTTATCTTCCTTCCCTCCGTCCCTCCCTCCCTCTCTTCTTTCCTTCCTTCCTCTCTTTTCTCTCTCTCACTTCCTTTGTTTTTCTCTTTCTTTCTCTCTCTCTTCCTCTTTCTCTCTCTCTTATCTTCCTTCCTTCCTGTCTTTCCCTCTCTCTTTCTTTCTTTTTCTTTCTTCCTTCCTCCCTCCCACCTCTCCTTCCTTCCTTACCTTCCTCCCTCCCTCCCACCTTTCCTCTGCTTCTGTCACCGTGGGTGGAGTGAAGTGGCACCATCTTGCCTCATTGCAAGCTCCACATCCCAGGTTCAAATGATTCTCCTTCCTTAGCCTCCCAAGTAGCTGGGACCACAAGCGCTCAACACCAGATCCAGCTAATTTTTGTGTTTTTTATTAGAGGCTGGGTTTCTCCATGTTGCTCAAGTTATCAGGCTGGTCTTGAATTCTTGACCTAAGGTTATCTGCCCACCTCGGCCTCCCAAAGTGCTGGGAATACAGGTGTGAGCCACCGCACCCAGCCCTCACCACTCCCTTTTGTATCCCCCAACTCACACTTTGCCCATGCCACTCATGCATACCCCTTGCCTTTCCCCCTGGTCATTTGTGAGTCCTGCACTAAATGGCCTTGAGTCCAGAGACCAGACATCACACAGCAATCTGGAACTCTTCCTTGATGGGAGGTGAGACCTCCAGAAGAGGAAAATGCCTGCTATGGAGCCTGCAGGCCGAACACAGTGACTCTCCAGGCAAACAGCTGGAACTGAACTGAGTAAAATCTCCAGCCAGAAAGAAAACTTCCCAATCAACCCTTCCCTGACCCCATTTTACAGATGGAAACATTAAGGCTCAGAGGAGAGAAGACAGAGCAGGCATTGGAACCATAGTCTCCTGGCCCCAAAGCCAAGTTCTGTCCACCCAGCCAGGGTCCATCCTTCCTTCTATAAATGTTTATAACAG
>NW_022448457.1:0-1829 GCF_009761245.1 Sapajus apella | reverse complement strand
AAAAAAAGCAGGAGTTGCAATTCTCATCTCTGATAAATTAGACTTTAAAGCAACAAAGATCATAAGAGACAAAGAGGGACATTACATAATGGTAAAAGGATCAATGCAACAAGAAGAGCTAACGATCCTAAATATATACGCACCCAACACAGGAGCACCCAGATATATAAGGCAAGTTCTTAATGACTTACAAAGAGACTTAGACTCCCACACAATAATAGTGGGAGACTTTAACACCCCATTGTCAACATTAGACAGATCAACCAGACAGAAAATTAACAAGGATATCCAGGACTTGAACTCAGACCTGGACCAAGCAAACCTAATAGACATTTACAGAACTCTCCACCCCAAATCCACAGAATATACATTCTTCTCAGCACCACATCACACCTAATCTAAAATTGACCACATAATTGGGAGTAAATCACTCCTCAGAAAATGCAGAAGAACAGAAATCATAACAAACAGTCTCTCAGACCACAGTACAATCAAGTTATAACTCAGAATTCAAAAACTAACCCAGAACCGCACAGCTTCATGGAAACTGAACAACTTGCTCTTGAATGTCGACTGGATAAACAATGAAATGAAGACAGAAATAAAGATGTTCTTCGAAACCAACGAGAATGAAGACACAACATACCAGAATCTCTGGGACACATTTAAAGCAGTCTCTAGAGGAAAATATATAGCAATAAGTGCCCACATGAGAAGCAAGGAGAGATCAAAAATTGACATCCTATCATCAAAAGTGAAGGAGCTAGAGGAGCAAGATCAAAAAAATTCAAAGTCTAGCAGAAGACAAGAAATAGTTAAGATCAGAGCAGAACTGAAGGAGATAGAGACACAAAAAACCCTTCAAAAAAATCAATAAATCCAGGAGCTGGTTTTTTGAAAAGATCAACAAAATAGACAGACCACTAGCCAGATTAATAAAAAAGAAAAGAGAGAATAACCAAATTGATGCAATAAAAAACGATAAAGGGGATATCACCACAGATTCCACAGAAATTCAAACCATCATCAGAGATTATTACAAACAACTCTATGCACACAAACTAATAAACCTGGAAGAAATGGATAAATTCCTGGACACTTGCCTCCTCCCAAGTCTAAACCAGGAAGAAGCCGAAACCCTGAACAGACCCATAACAAGGTCTGAAGTTGAGGCAGCAATTAAGAGCTTACCTCCCAAAAAAAGCCCAGGTCCAGACAGGTTCACAGCCGAATTCTACCAGACATACAAAGAGGAGCTGGTACCATTTCTTCTGAAACTATTCCAAACAATACAAAAAGAGGGCATTCTTCCCAAATCATTTTATGAGACCAACATCATCCTGATACCAAAACCCAGCAGAGACTGAACAAGAAAAGAAAACTTCAGACCAATATCCATGATGAACATAGAGGCAAAAATCTTCAATAAAATACTGACAAGCCGATTGCAACAGCACATCAAAAAGCTTATCCACCATGATCAAGTAGGCTTCATCCCGGGGATGCAAGGCTGGTTCAACATACGCAAGTCTATAAATGTAATTCACCACATAAACAGAAACAAAGACAAAAACCACATGATTATCTCAACTGATGCAGAGAAGGCCTTTGACAAAATTCAACAGCCCTTTTTGCTAAAAACCCTCAATAAGCTAGGTATTGATGGAACGTATCTCAAAATAATAAAAGCTATTTATGACAAACCAACAGCCAATATCATACTGAATGGGCAAAAACTGGAAACATTCCCCTTGAAATGTGGCACAAGACAAGGATGCCCTCTCTCACCACTGCTATTCAACATAGTATTTGAAGTTCTAGCCAGAGCA
>NW_022448456.1:0-1829 GCF_009761245.1 Sapajus apella | reverse complement strand
GTGAATGGGACTATAGGGTTTAATGAGAAATATCTGGCTCTAAAACAAAAACGGAGCTTTGTCGCAGAATGATTGTCAAGGTGCATGTTCAATTTACAGAGTTAAACAGATTTGTGAAAGTAGCAGTTCAGAAACACTTTCTTTGGAGAATCTGGAAATTGATAATTCCGGCCATAAACAGGCTCATATGTTTTAGCAGTAAGATCGCGTCTAAACCACAGGAGAAACGTCCCTTTTTAACTGCTCGGCTGTGTTTCGTTCACATTTAGGAAGTTGCATCTATGTTTAGATTCAGCGAGTTAGAAACACGTTTCTTCTAAAAGCTGCGTGTCTATATTCTTGAGTGAATGGGAGTATAGGGTGTAATGAGAAATATAGGGCTCTAAAACAACAACGGATCTATGTAGCAGAATGATTGTCAAGGTGTATATTAAACTTACAGAGTTAAACAATTGTGTGAATTTAGCAGTTGAATAACACTTTCTTTGGAGAACCTGGAAAGAGAGATTTCCGGCAATATACAGAATCTTAAGAATTAGCTATAAGATCGCGTCTAAATCACATTAGAAACGTATCTTTAAAACTGCTCTGCTGGGTTCGTTCACCTTCGGAAGCTGCATGTATGTTTAGATTTAGCGAGTTAGAAACACTTTTCACCAAAAAGCGGCGTTTGTATATACCTGGGTGAAAGGGAGTATAGGGTGTAATGAGAAATATCGGGCTCTAAAACAACAACGGAGCTATGTAGCAGAATGATTGTCAAGGTGTATATTAAACTTACAGAGCTAAACAATTCTGTGAATGTAGCAGTTCAGTAACCCTTTCTTTGGAGACCCTGTAAAGAGATATTTGCAGCAATAAACTGACTCCTAAGAATTAGCTATAAGATCGCGTCTAAATCACATTAGAAACGTCTCTTTCAAACTGCTCTGCTGTGTGTTCTTTCACCTTCGGAAGTTGCATCTATGTTTAGATTCAACGTGTTAGAAACACGTTTCTTGTAAAAGCTGCGTTTGGATATTCCTGGGTTATTGAGAGCATAGGGTGTAATAAGACATATCTGGCTCTAAATTAAAAACGGAGCTATGTAGAAGAATGATTGTGAAGGTGTGTATTGAACTTACAGAGTTAAACAGATCTGTGAATGTAGCAGTTCAGAAACCGTTTCCTTGGAGAATCTGTAAAGAGGTATTTCCAGTCGTAAACAGGCTCATAAGAATTAGCGTAAGATCACGTCTAAACCACAGGAGAAACGTCTCTTTCAAACTGCTCTGTTCTGTGTTAGTTCACCTTAGGAAGTTGTATGTATGTTTAGATTCAGCGTGTTAGAAACACATTTCATCTAAAATCTGCGTTTGGATATTCCTGAGTGAATGGGAGTATAGGGTGTAATGAGAAATATCTCCTCTAAAACAAAAACGGAGCTATGTAGCTGAATGATTGTCAAGGTGTATTTTCAACATATACAGTTAAACAGATGTGTGAATGTAGCACTTCAGAAACCCTTTTTTGGAGAATCTGAAAAGAGATATTTCCAGCCATAAACAGTCTCCTAAGAATTAGCGGTAACATCGCGTCTAAACCACAGGAGAAACGTTTCTTTCAAACTACTCTGCTGTGTCTTCGTTGACCTTAAGAAGTTGCATCTATGTTTCGATTCAGCGAGTTAGAAACTCGTTTCTTCTAAAAGCTGCCTGTCGATATTCTTGAGTGAATGGGAGTATACAGTGTAATGAGAAATATCTGGCTCTAAAACAAAAACTGAGCTATGTAGCAGAATGATTGTCAAGGTGTATATTAAACTTACAGAGTTAAACAATTGTGTGAAT
>NW_022448455.1:0-1829 GCF_009761245.1 Sapajus apella | reverse complement strand
AGAGACTGTCTCAGAAATAAATAAAAATAATTTTAAAAAAGAATGAATGAAAGACAAGAAGGCCTAGAGAGAAGGAATAAGTTGCAGTAATCAATAGTGCACAAGGGAAATTACAGTGAATGAGAATTTATTTGAATATTTCAAGATAGCTAAAACAGAAGGATTTTCGTGTTCCCAAAACAAAAGATAAATATTAGAGGTGATGACTGTCTCAGTTACCCAGATTTAATCATTACATATTGCCTACACTGGGGTCCCAACCCTCCTGGCCACAGATCAGTACCAGTCTGTAGCCTGTTTTTTGTTGTTTTTTTTTTTTTTCTTTTTGTTTTCATTGAGACAGAGTCTCACTCTGTGCAGCGGTGCGATCTCGGGTAAATATCACCTCCACCTCCGAGGTTGAAGCAATTCTCCTGCTTCAGCCTACTGAGTAGCTGGAATTACAGGCATGAACCACCACAGCTGGCTAATTTTTGTATTTTTAGTAGAGACAGGGTTTCACCATGTTGGCCAGGCTGGTCCCAAACTCCTGACCTCAGGTGATCCACCCTCCTCATTCTCCCAAAGTGCTGGGATTACAAGTGTGAGCCATTGCGCTCGGCCTTATTTATTTATTTATTTTTTTTGACACGAAGTTTTGCTCTTGTTGCCCAGGCTGGAATGCCATGGCATGATCTTGGCTCACTGCAACCTCCATCTCCCAGATTCAAGCAACTTTCCTGCCTCAGACTCCCAAGTAGCTGGGATTACAGGTATGCGCCACCATGCCCAGCTAATGTTTTGCATTTTTAGTAGAGATGGGGTTTCACCATGTTGACCAGGATGGTCTCAATCTCTTGACCTCGTGATCCACCCGCCTCAGCCTCCCAAAGTGCTGGGATTATAGGCGTGAGCCACCGTGCCCTGCTACATATGCCTTTTTATAAGGGCACCAGGCACACAGGATTAGGATTCACCCTCATTACCTCAGCTTAGCTTGATCACATGTGAAGAGCCTATTTCCATATAAGGTCACATCCACAGACCCTGCAGCATGCGGCTTCAGCGTCTTTTGGGGAGACATAGGACAATGCCTAATGCTTTAGATTTGCAAATATTTTTAATTTGAGTTTCTGGGTTTTATTTTTTCTTTTCTGCATCAGATGGGTGATGTGATGATACCTTAACAAGTTTTGAGGAAGGCACATATTATAAAATAGCATAAAAACCCAATCGTCATGCTTAGGTTTTGGTTTTTTAATTTTAATTTTTCTTGAGGCAGGGTCTTGCTCCATTACTCAGGCTGGAGGGCAGTGGTGCAAACATGGCTCACTGCAGCCTCAACCTTCTGGGCCCAAGCGATCTTCCCGACTCAGCCTCCCAAAGTGCCAGGATTACAGGAATGAGCCACCACCCCCAGCCATTCCCTATTTTTTGTTTGCACCTTGTTCTTTTTTCTCAAAAATACACCTTTGCAGCTGGGCATGCTGGCTAATGCCTGTAATCATCAGCACTTGGGAGGCCGAGGCAGGTGGATCACTTGAGGTCAGGAGTTCAAGACCAGCCTGGCCAACATGGTGTAATGCCTTCTTTGCTAAAAATACAAAAATGAGCTGGGTGTGGTGGTATGTGCCTGTAATCCCAGTGACTTGGGAAGCTGAGGCAGGAGAAGCACTTGAACCCTGGAGGCAGAGGTTGCAGTGAGCCAAGTTCATACTGCTGCACTCCAGACTTGGTGGCAGAGAAAGACTCTGACTCAAAAAAAAAAAAAATGGAATATACTACATATATATATACACATGCACACATAATACACACACACACAAACACACACACACACACCCCTTGGA
>NW_022448454.1:0-1831 GCF_009761245.1 Sapajus apella | reverse complement strand
GAGTTGAGTAAAAACAAAGATTTGTTTTTTCATTCATGTCTTCAGGCCACTTTCCATGGACTTCCAATTAAAAATTTAAAAAAAAGGAGGAGGATCCAAGATGGCCATTTAGGAACAGCTCAGGATTGCAGCTCCCAGTGAAAGCGCAGAGGGTGAGTAGACGCCACATTTTTACTGCCCACAGACTAGGAAATTCCCAGGCGGAGGACTCCACAGTCGCCAGCGTGGCTGTTTCGGCCAGCGCGGCTGTGCCGGCCGGTTCTGCTGCTTTGCCCTGTGCGGCTGCTTTGTCGGCGCCCTGGAGCACCGGTTCTCCATACAAAATACACCAGTCCCGGTGCCCTTTTGGCTGGCGACTGGAGCCACAGGAAGTCGCCCATTCATCTGTTTAAAAAGGGGACTGAGCAGGGAAACAGGACAGTAGATTCCAGGGCAAAAAAAAAAAAGCGCCACAAACCTCAGTGCCTCTGTTTAAGGCAGCGAAGTGAGTGGACGCAGGGGAAAACAAACAGACACTGGCGCCTCCTCAACAAGCGACTGGAACACCAACTTAAAAAAGACTCTGAAGCAGGGAGCTACGCGATCAGGCTCGGCTGGTCCCACCCCCACAAAAGAACAGCAACAAGAAACTCTGGATTGAGAGTTTCACAGCAAGCGCAGCTGAACCTGGGATGGTCCAGCTCTGTGGGGAAGGGACATCCACCATTACCGAGGCAGCCCGCCAGGACGGAGGTAGTCAGCCAATGCTGAGGCAGCCCGCCGTTGCCAAGGCAACCCGCCATTGCCAAGGCAGCCCGCCATTGCCAAGGCAACCTGCCACAGCAGAGACTCCGCCTCAACAGAGGCAGGCCACCATCGCCAAAGCAGGTCTAACTACACCCATATAAACAGGACTGCAGGGAAGTTCACTCGGCAGCGGGGCGCAGCCCACAGCAGCTCAGCAAAGCCTCTATAGGCCTACAGTGACTAGGCTGCCTCCTTGCTGGGCAGGGCAGGTCTGAAGGGAAAAAAAAAAAAAAGAAGGCGGCAGCATAACGGAAACTCATAGATACAGCCCTAAATCCCTGGGACAGAGCACCTGGGAACAAAAAGCAGTTTATGAGTTCTGCTGCAGCAAACCTAAATGTACTTCTCCAGCAGCGCTGAATGGATAACAGAGATCACAGCTCACCATTTGAGCTCCTATAAAGAAGAGACCGTCTCCTCAAGCAGCTCCCTGACCCCTATATATCCTAAGAGACACCTCATAAAAGAGAGATCAGATTGACACTAGGCGGGTATCCTTCTGGGACAAAGATACCAGAAGAAGAAACCTGGTAACAACCCTTACTGTTCAGCAGCTGCTGCAGGTGAACTCCAGGCAAGCAGGGCCTGGAGTGAACCTCAGCAGACCTACAGCAGAGGGGCCAGGCTGTCAGAAGGAAAACCAAGAAACAGAAATAACCTGATCATCAACAAACAAAACGTCAATCTGAAAGATTTGAGACCCAATCTGAAAGCCAGCAACTACAAAGTCGACAGGTGGATAAATCCTTAAAGATGGGAAAAAACCAGTGCAAAAAGGATGAAAACACCCGAAACCAGAACACCTCTCCTCCTACAAGGGATCACAACTCCTCACCAGCAAGGGAACAAGGTTGGAGGGAGAACGAGTGTGATGAAATGACAGAATCAGACTTCAGAAGGTGGGTAGGAAGAAACTTCTGTGAACTTAAAGAACATGTTCTAACCAAATACAAAGAAACTAAGAACCTTGAAAAAAGATTTGACGAAATGCTAACGAGAATGGAAAAAATAGAAAGGAATATAAGTGAATTGATGGAGCTGAAAA
>NW_022448453.1:0-1831 GCF_009761245.1 Sapajus apella | reverse complement strand
GGCTGTGCCGAGCCGGAGGGCCTCCCACCAGGGCCTGGAGTCTCCTCTGATCTCCTGGGAAGCAGAATCCTACCTGACAGCTCAGGTGTGCCCACAGGCCTTAGCCTGGGTGTTCGTCAAGTAGAGGAGCACCTCCACTGTTACTTATATTATATTATATATTAATATAATATAGTTTATATATGAAATATATATAAAATATATATATATATATTTCCTCATATAGTAAATCCCTGTTGGTGGGGTGTTTTATTGTTTGCTTGTTTGTTTTTTGAGAGGGAGTCTCACTCTTACCGCCCTGGTGGAGTGCAGTGGTGATCTCGGCTCACTGCAGCGTCTGCTTCCCAGGTTCAAGCAGTTCTCCTGCCTCAGCCTCTGGAGTAGCTGAGATTACAGGCACACAACACCACACCCGGCTAATTTTTGTTATTTTTAGTAGAGACAGGGTTTCACTATGCTGGCCAGGCTGGTCTAAAACTTCTGATCTCAGGTGATCCACCCTTCTTGGCTTTCCCAAACGATCAGATTACAGGCGTGAGCCACCGCGTCTGGCCCCCTCTTCGTGTTTTTCTAAGAAGAAAAGCAGTTTATCATCCACTTAAACATGAGTGGGAGGAAGCACACCGCTCCCTGAGCAAGACGAGGGAGCTGTGCGGTTCGAGAGCGCTGCGCGCTGCGGCTGCGCTGGGGGCAGACAGCGGGAGCCGGTCTCAGCCCCTCGCCCTTTCTTGTCTCCTAGGGTCATCTTCTCTCCCAAGGTCATCTCTCTCCGGGTCATCTTCTCTCCCAGGGTCATCTTCTGTCCCAGGGTCATCTTCTCTCGCCGGGTCATCTTCTGTCCCAGTGTCAACTTATCTCCCAGTGTCGAGGTCAGCGGAGGGGGAGGCCCAAAGGCAGGAAGAAAAACAACAGTCTGAAAGGTAAGGCTCTGCCGGGGCACACTTGAGTTCATTTGATCTCATCTGTCCCTGGGGAGAGGTGACTCTGTCTGAGGAAGTCAATTGAAGAAGCCTGAGGTGGGGCCTCCTAGGAAGCAAATCAGAACCCTGGGTTCAGAATTCTGTGCTGGCATGAAACCATGGTGGGCCAAGGACTGAGTGTTCCCCAGCAGGGCACAGTGTAGGGGGAGGAGACCAATGCCTGTCTGAATCAGGAGGGAGGGGCCTGTGGACAGCTGTTCAACTCTGCTAAGGCTGATTCCTCTTTGAGACCACCCCAGTCCTTTCTCTCCACAGGGCAGCTGTGAGGACTATGGGGCTGGGGGGTCTGTGTGTGGAAGCCCTTTGTGGACAACAAAGCCTTGCCCTCCGTGCCTCACTATCACCGTCCAGGCCATGTGGCCTTGGACACAGACGTGGTTTCCAGGGTCTGACTCCCCATGTGGTCTTCCCTAAAGAAACATCCACTCAGCCTCCTGTGAGGTCCAGGCCCTGCCTCACTGCCCTAACCCGGTCTCCTGATTTCCAGCTTCTAGAGACCGCCTGACAGGCCTGGAGGGGACTCCGGACTTGTTTTCACAACTGCAGCGGTGAGGCCCTGCCCCTTCCCTGTGTCCTTCCTACCGGGGCTGGGATTCGTCCCCAGGACCTAACGGCAGCCTGGAGCTGACCTGGGATGGGGAGACCAGGGGGACAGAGGATGGGAGTAAAACCCTGGAGCAAGGGGTAGGAGGAGAACTGTGGAGTCTGGGTCAGCTCCGTGGAGGGGCATAGGAGGAGAATTGGGGAGTCTGGGTGTGGGGCAGTGGAGGGGCATAGGAGAATTGAGGAGTCAGGATGTGGGGCGGTGGAGGGGCATAGAAGGAAAACTGGGGAGTCAGGGTGTGGGGTGG
>NW_022448452.1:0-1831 GCF_009761245.1 Sapajus apella | reverse complement strand
GGCTGTGCCGAGCCGGAGGGCCTCCCACCAGGGCCTGGAGTCTCCTCTGATCTCCTGGGAAGCAGAATCCTACCTGACAGCTCAGGTGTGCCCACAGGCCTTAGCCTGGGTGTTCGTCAAGTAGAGGAGCACCTCCACTGTTACTTATATTATATTATATATTAATATAATATAGTTTATATATGAAATATATATAAAATATATATATATATATTTCCTCATATAGTAAATCCCTGTTGGTGGGGTGTTTTATTGTTTGCTTGTTTGTTTTTTGAGAGGGAGTCTCACTCTTACCGCCCTGGTGGAGTGCAGTGGTGATCTCGGCTCACTGCAGCGTCTGCTTCCCAGGTTCAAGCAGTTCTCCTGCCTCAGCCTCTGGAGTAGCTGAGATTACAGGCACACAACACCACACCCGGCTAATTTTTGTTATTTTTAGTAGAGACAGGGTTTCACTATGCTGGCCAGGCTGGTCTAAAACTTCTGATCTCAGGTGATCCACCCTTCTTGGCTTTCCCAAACGATCAGATTACAGGCGTGAGCCACCGCGTCTGGCCCCCTCTTCGTGTTTTTCTAAGAAGAAAAGCAGTTTATCATCCACTTAAACATGAGTGGGAGGAAGCACACCGCTCCCTGAGCAAGACGAGGGAGCTGTGCGGTTCGAGAGCGCTGCGCGCTGCGGCTGCGCTGGGGGCAGACAGCGGGAGCCGGTCTCAGCCCCTCGCCCTTTCTTGTCTCCTAGGGTCATCTTCTCTCCCAAGGTCATCTCTCTCCGGGTCATCTTCTCTCCCAGGGTCATCTTCTGTCCCAGGGTCATCTTCTCTCGCCGGGTCATCTTCTGTCCCAGTGTCAACTTATCTCCCAGTGTCGAGGTCAGCGGAGGGGGAGGCCCAAAGGCAGGAAGAAAAACAACAGTCTGAAAGGTAAGGCTCTGCCGGGGCACACTTGAGTTCATTTGATCTCATCTGTCCCTGGGGAGAGGTGACTCTGTCTGAGGAAGTCAATTGAAGAAGCCTGAGGTGGGGCCTCCTAGGAAGCAAATCAGAACCCTGGGTTCAGAATTCTGTGCTGGCATGAAACCATGGTGGGCCAAGGACTGAGTGTTCCCCAGCAGGGCACAGTGTAGGGGGAGGAGACCAATGCCTGTCTGAATCAGGAGGGAGGGGCCTGTGGACAGCTGTTCAACTCTGCTAAGGCTGATTCCTCTTTGAGACCACCCCAGTCCTTTCTCTCCACAGGGCAGCTGTGAGGACTATGGGGCTGGGGGGTCTGTGTGTGGAAGCCCTTTGTGGACAACAAAGCCTTGCCCTCCGTGCCTCACTATCACCGTCCAGGCCATGTGGCCTTGGACACAGACGTGGTTTCCAGGGTCTGACTCCCCATGTGGTCTTCCCTAAAGAAACATCCACTCAGCCTCCTGTGAGGTCCAGGCCCTGCCTCACTGCCCTAACCCGGTCTCCTGATTTCCAGCTTCTAGAGACCGCCTGACAGGCCTGGAGGGGACTCCGGACTTGTTTTCACAACTGCAGCGGTGAGGCCCTGCCCCTTCCCTGTGTCCTTCCTACCGGGGCTGGGATTCGTCCCCAGGACCTAACGGCAGCCTGGAGCTGACCTGGGATGGGGAGACCAGGGGGACAGAGGATGGGAGTAAAACCCTGGAGCAAGGGGTAGGAGGAGAACTGTGGAGTCTGGGTCAGCTCCGTGGAGGGGCATAGGAGGAGAATTGGGGAGTCTGGGTGTGGGGCAGTGGAGGGGCATAGGAGAATTGAGGAGTCAGGATGTGGGGCGGTGGAGGGGCATAGAAGGAAAACTGGGGAGTCAGGGTGTGGGGTGG
>NW_022448451.1:0-1831 GCF_009761245.1 Sapajus apella | reverse complement strand
CTCTGGCCGGCTTCACTGGGCTCCAAGTTCTCCTGGGCTCGCCCGGACCGCCCGAGGGCCACAGGCACAGGATGGCAGGCGCGCATTTCATATCACAAACATGAGCTCCTGATGGAACATTAACAACCCTTACACATATCTCATGTAATGGAGAAGGGGGAGGCCTGTCTAACCCTGCGGCCGCCCCACTCCTCAAAGGGAGATCAGGTCTGGCATGGGCACTCCGCGGCACTGGAGCAGCTTCACAGATGGCCTGGCTTCAGCACTGACTCTGGCCCGGGGGTCTGCCTGGCAGGTGTCAGGGAGCAGGAGACGCATGGAAAGTCAGGGGTTCTTTTCCCCACCAGCCCCCACTGCTGCCCATGCCAGGTGCGCAATTTGCAGGTGCAGCTCTGGCACTGGCACGGGATGGCGGAGCTTCCCTTGGGTGGCATGGGGTCGCCAAGTGCACAGCCCATCTGGCCTGAGGGTCTGCTCCTCTTGGACACCTCTCCGGATCCAAGGCCTTTGCGCTGGGCACTCTGCATCCACACTGATGAGACTGAGTGGCTGCCGGCGGGGCTGACCGCCTGACTTTGCCACCTGGGTGCCCAGCCTTAGGATTCCTGCTGCTGGGGGCATGGGCCTAGTCTGGGGTGTTCAGCCACTTGCTGCTCCCATGCCACATCCAGGCTGCAGAGGTGACTCAGGCGCCGGTGGTGGATGGGGTGGGCCAGGAACCTGACCTCCTCAGGGTCAAGTACATCGTCCGCCCACCTGTGTCTGCTCTGACTTTGCCTCCTCCAAGAACACAGGGGCCACCAGGCAACAATTTAGGAATGCTTAAATTGAAGGAAATATTCTCTCTCTTTGAGAAATAAGTGGTGATTGTTTTGTTTTGTTTTGGATACTCAACTACAGCACAAAACAAAAGTGATGCATAGGTGAAGGTCCACAGCCAATTCCTCTATTGATTACCTCCAGACATAAATGTTCAACATAACTGCTTTGGTTGTCACTTTCACAACACATACATATGCCTACAGATCTGTTCAATCACAACTGTTGAATTTAGAATTATTTAACACACAATTATTTCACAATAATTTAATACCCAAACTACTTTTAAGTTTACCATCTCTGTAACCCTGAATTATTCATTTTTCTTTATCAAACCATTGCTTTAGTAAGATCAAAATCACAAAACTCACATTTCACTGGGTTAAAAGAACATTAAAACAGATTATACATCAAAAATGATAAAATGTATGTTTCATCATAAAAATGGGTTTGCAAAATTTTTATATGTTTAGCTACATTCCTATGATTAACTTTGGCCCCGCAAATCTTATGTCCTCCTATTTCAAAGCCAAGCACGCCTTCCCAACAGTCCCACAAGTCTTATTTCAACATTAACTCAAAACTCCTCAGCCCATAGTCTAATCGGTGAAAAGGCAAGTCCCTTCCACCTACGAGCTGTAAAATCAAAAGAAAGCTAGTTACTTCCCAGATAAAATGGGGATACAGGCATTGGAAAAATACAAGTGTTCCAAATGTGAGAAACAAAGAGGTTACAGGTCCCATTCAAGACAGAAATCCAATAGGGCAGTCAAATTATAAAGTTCAAAATAAATCTCCTTGGACTCCAGATCTCATATCCCTAACCCTAACCCTAACTCTAGCCCTAACCCATAACCCCTATCTTTAAGACTAACCACAAACACTAAGCCTAACCCTGTCCTAAACCCCAACCCTAACACTGACCCTAACCCTGACCCCCTAACCCTAACCCCTAAACCCTAACATTAAACATAGCCCTAGCCCTAATGCTAAGCCTTGCCGTAGGCCTAAC
>NW_022448450.1:0-1831 GCF_009761245.1 Sapajus apella | reverse complement strand
TGCAGAGAGCCATGCCTTCCTCAGGAGGGCCCTGCTGGACAGAGGCCCTCCAACTGGTGGCCGAGAGTGGTGGCTCAGGCCTGGAATCCCAGCACTTTTGGAGGCCAATGCAGGATTGCTTGAGGCCAGGAATTCGAGAAGCCTGGACAACATAGGAAGACCCTTGTCTCTACTAAAAATAAAGAACTTCCGGCCATGCGTGGTGGCTCACACCTGTAATCCCAACACTTTGGGAGGCTGAAGCGGGTGGATGACTTGAGGCCAGGAGTTTGAGACCAACCTGTTGAACGTAGTGAAACCCCATCTCTACTAAGAATACGAAAATCCCCTGCATGGTAGCACACACCTTAGTCCTAGCTACTCTGGAGAGTGAGGCAAAAGAATTACATAAACCCAGGAGTCTGAGGTTGTAGTGAGCCAAGATAGGTCCGCCGCATTCTAGCCTGGGAGGCAGAGTGAGACTGTGTCTCAATAAATAAATAAATAGATAGATAGATAGATAGATAGATAGATAGATAGATAGGATGGACACAGTGGCTCACGCTTGTAATCCCAGCAATTTGGGAGGCCGAGGCCGGCAGATCACCAGGACAGGCAGTTGAGACCCTCCCAGTTAACATGGTGAAACACTGTCTCTACTAAAGATACAAAAAATCAGCCAGGCCTGGTGGCACGAGCCTGTAGTCCTAGCTCCTCAGAAAGCTGAGGCAGGAGAATCGCGTGAACCCGGGAGACTCCTTCTCAAAGAAAATTTAAAAAATTTAAAAAATAAAATAAATACATAAGTAATTGTCCAGGTGTGATGGTACAGCCCTGTAGTCTGAGCTAATCCTCCCACCTCAAAGGCTGAGGTGGGAGGATCACTTGAGCCCAAGAGATGGAGGCTGCAGTGAGCTATGATCTCACCACTGCACTCCAGCTTGGGGGACAGAGCGAGTCTCTGTCACAAAAAATTAAAAGAAATAGAATACATTGATATTTTTCCAAGATCCTGCCTTCTGTAGGCATCTAGTCTAATGGGACTGGGAGAAATCAGGGCAGATGTCCTAATCCCAATGTCACATTATTATTGGATGTCACTGGCAAGCTGTGGGTGTGCAGAGATGGGAAGATGAGGGAAGGCATCACAGTGGCTGTGGGGTGAACTGACGTCAAGGAATGGGTGATTCCCTTCAGAACCACACGCGTGCAGGACCCCAGACAGAAAACACAGACGCAAAGTCGAGCGGCGGGCATTTGGAAGGAGAGGTGAAACCAAGCCAGGAAACACCAGCATGGCGAGCCGGTTTGGCTGCAGAGAGGTTGTAGAGAGGGTGGAATTGGCACTGTGGACCTGGCCTTGATTTCAAGAGACATCAGCTAAGGAAGCTGTTCAGGTGGGCAGTGAGGGGTCAGACCTGTGCCTTGGAGAGATGTTCAGGCTGCACTGGGAAGCTCCCTGGCTTGGGGAGGGGCTCCAGAGGCCCGAGCAGGGAGCATTTGGCAGTGGCTTGGAGTGAAGCGAGGGGGCCTGAACTGTGGCCTCTGTCATGGGAACCTGGAGGAGGACGGTGAACTATTGCATTTGGGGTTGATGTGAGAAGGAGAGCGACAGAAGAGCCAGAAGTGGCTGTGGCTGGGGGAAGCGTCATGTCTGCTCCTTTTCCTCTCCCCTTAGGAGGGGTGAATGGTTCCTTTGGTTTTATTCTTTTATTTTTAAACTTGTGTTTGAGATTGGTTTTGTTTTGAGAAAACATCTTGCTTTTTCACTGAGGGTGGAGTTCAGTGGCTTAATTAATCTTAGCCAACTGCAACCCTCTGCCTCCTTGTTTCAAGCGGTTCTCCTGCCTCA
>NW_022448449.1:0-1831 GCF_009761245.1 Sapajus apella | reverse complement strand
ACTTAAAGAGAGCCAAATCAAGAACAAACTTCCATTCACAATTGCCACAAAGAGAATAAAATACCTAGGAATACAGCTAACAAGGAATGTAAAGGACCTCTTCAAGGAGAACTACAAGCCTCTGCTCAACGAAATAAGAGAGGACACAAACAGATGGAGAAACATTCCATGTTCATGGTTAGGAAGAATCAATATCGTGAAAATGGCCATACTGCCCAAAGTAATTTACAGATTCAATGCTATCCCTATCAAGCTACCAATGACCTTCTTTGCAGAACTGGAAAAAACCATCTTAAACTTCATATGGAACCAAAAGAGAGCCCGCATAGCCAAGTCAATTCTAAGCAAAAAGAACAAAGCGGGGGGCATCACACTACCAGACTTCAAACTATACTACAAGGCTACAGTAATCAAAACAGTGTGGTACTGGTACCAAAACAGAGATATAGACCAATGGAACAGAACAGAGGCCTCGGAGGCAACACAACATATCTACAACCACCTGATCTTTGACAAACCAGACAAAAACAAGCAATGGGGAAAGGATTCCCTGTTCAATAATTGGTGTTGGGAAAGCTGGCTAGCCATGTGCAGAAAGCAGAAACTGGACCCCTTCCTGACACCTTACACTAAAATTAAGTCCAGATGGATTAAAGACTTAAACATAAGACCTAACACCATAAAAACCCTAGAAGAAAATCTAGGCAAAACCATTCAGGACGTAGGTGTAGGCAAGGACTTCATGACCAAAACACCAAAAGCATTGACAACAAAAGCCAAAATAGACAAATGGGACCTAATCAAACTCCACAGCTTCTGCACAGCAAAAGAAACAATCATTAGAGTGAATCGGCAACCAACAGAATGGGAAAAAATTTTTGTAGCTTACCCATCTGACAAAGGGCTGATATCCAAAATTACAAAGAACTAAAACAGATTTACAAGAAAAAAACTAACAAGCCCATTCAAAAGTGGGCAAATGATATGAACAGACACTTTACAAAAGAAGACATACGTGAGGCCAACAAACCTATGAAAAAATGCTCATCATCACTGGTCATCAGAGAAATGCAAATCAAAACTACATTGAGATACCATCTCACACCAGTTAGAATGGCGATCATTAAAAAATCTAGAGACAACAGATGCTGGAGAGGATGTGGAGAAATAGGAACACTGTTACACTGTTGGTGGGAGTGTAAATTAGTTCAACCATTGGGGAAGACAGTGTGGCGATTCCTCAAGGACATAGAAATAGAAATTCCATTTGACCCAGCAATCCCATTACTGGGTATGTATCCAAAGGATTACAAATCATTCTACTATAAGGACACGTGCACACGAATGTTCATTGCAGCACTGTTTGCAATAGCAAAGACCTGGAACCAACCCAAATGCCCATCGACGATAGACTGGATAGGGAAAATGTGGCACATATACACCATGGAATATTATGCAGCCATCAAAAACGATAAGTTTGTGTCCTTTGTAGGGACATGGATGAACCTGGAAACCATCATTCTCAGCAAACTGACAGAAGAGCAGAAGATCAAACACCTCATGTTCTCACTCATAGGTGAGTGTTGAGCAATGAGAACACATGGACACAGGGAGGGGAGCACTACACACTGGGGTCAGTTGGGGGAAATAGGGGAGGGACGTTGGGGGTGGGAAGCTGGGGAGGGATAGCAGGGGGAGAAATGCCAGATGTAGGTGATGGGGAGGAAGGCAGCAGATCACACTGCCACCTGTGTTCCTATGCAACAATTTTGCATGTTCTTCACATGTACCCCAAAACCTAAAATGCAATAAAATAAATGGGGAAAAAAAA
>NW_022448448.1:0-1831 GCF_009761245.1 Sapajus apella | reverse complement strand
CTCTGGCCGGCTTCACTGGGCTCCAAGTTCTCCTGGGCTCGCCCGGACCGCCCGAGGGCCACAGGCACAGGATGGCAGGCGCGCATTTCATATCACAAACATGAGCTCCTGATGGAACATTAACAACCCTTACACATATCTCATGTAATGGAGAAGGGGGAGGCCTGTCTAACCCTGCGGCCGCCCCACTCCTCAAAGGGAGATCAGGTCTGGCATGGGCACTCCGCGGCACTGGAGCAGCTTCACAGATGGCCTGGCTTCAGCACTGACTCTGGCCCGGGGGTCTGCCTGGCAGGTGTCAGGGAGCAGGAGACGCATGGAAAGTCAGGGGTTCTTTTCCCCACCAGCCCCCACTGCTGCCCATGCCAGGTGCGCAATTTGCAGGTGCAGCTCTGGCACTGGCACGGGATGGCGGAGCTTCCCTTGGGTGGCATGGGGTCGCCAAGTGCACAGCCCATCTGGCCTGAGGGTCTGCTCCTCTTGGACACCTCTCCGGATCCAAGGCCTTTGCGCTGGGCACTCTGCATCCACACTGATGAGACTGAGTGGCTGCCGGCGGGGCTGACCGCCTGACTTTGCCACCTGGGTGCCCAGCCTTAGGATTCCTGCTGCTGGGGGCATGGGCCTAGTCTGGGGTGTTCAGCCACTTGCTGCTCCCATGCCACATCCAGGCTGCAGAGGTGACTCAGGCGCCGGTGGTGGATGGGGTGGGCCAGGAACCTGACCTCCTCAGGGTCAAGTACATCGTCCGCCCACCTGTGTCTGCTCTGACTTTGCCTCCTCCAAGAACACAGGGGCCACCAGGCAACAATTTAGGAATGCTTAAATTGAAGGAAATATTCTCTCTCTTTGAGAAATAAGTGGTGATTGTTTTGTTTTGTTTTGGATACTCAACTACAGCACAAAACAAAAGTGATGCATAGGTGAAGGTCCACAGCCAATTCCTCTATTGATTACCTCCAGACATAAATGTTCAACATAACTGCTTTGGTTGTCACTTTCACAACACATACATATGCCTACAGATCTGTTCAATCACAACTGTTGAATTTAGAATTATTTAACACACAATTATTTCACAATAATTTAATACCCAAACTACTTTTAAGTTTACCATCTCTGTAACCCTGAATTATTCATTTTTCTTTATCAAACCATTGCTTTAGTAAGATCAAAATCACAAAACTCACATTTCACTGGGTTAAAAGAACATTAAAACAGATTATACATCAAAAATGATAAAATGTATGTTTCATCATAAAAATGGGTTTGCAAAATTTTTATATGTTTAGCTACATTCCTATGATTAACTTTGGCCCCGCAAATCTTATGTCCTCCTATTTCAAAGCCAAGCACGCCTTCCCAACAGTCCCACAAGTCTTATTTCAACATTAACTCAAAACTCCTCAGCCCATAGTCTAATCGGTGAAAAGGCAAGTCCCTTCCACCTACGAGCTGTAAAATCAAAAGAAAGCTAGTTACTTCCCAGATAAAATGGGGATACAGGCATTGGAAAAATACAAGTGTTCCAAATGTGAGAAACAAAGAGGTTACAGGTCCCATTCAAGACAGAAATCCAATAGGGCAGTCAAATTATAAAGTTCAAAATAAATCTCCTTGGACTCCAGATCTCATATCCCTAACCCTAACCCTAACTCTAGCCCTAACCCATAACCCCTATCTTTAAGACTAACCACAAACACTAAGCCTAACCCTGTCCTAAACCCCAACCCTAACACTGACCCTAACCCTGACCCCCTAACCCTAACCCCTAAACCCTAACATTAAACATAGCCCTAGCCCTAATGCTAAGCCTTGCCGTAGGCCTAAC
>NW_022448447.1:0-1831 GCF_009761245.1 Sapajus apella | reverse complement strand
CATGTTCTTCACATGTACCCCAAAACCTAAAATGCAATAAAATAAATGGGGGAAAAAAAAAAGGAAACGGGAAGTAAATTAAAACATACACTATTAAAAAATCAGCTAAGCAGAGCAGTGAAAGAAATTAACAAAAAATTAGAAAGACGGAAAAAAACAGCAACTGTCAGAAGTCAAAGTACTTCCTTGTTAGAAATGACCTTAACTCTTTTTTCTTCCTTTCCCTTTTCCCTTTCCTTCCCTCTCCCATCCCTTTCCCCTTCCCTCTTATGCCTTTCCCCTTTCCTCCCCCTTCCCCTTCCCTTTCCCCTTACTTCTTCCCTTCCACTTCCCCACCCCCTTCCCTTTACCTTCCCCTTTTCCCTTTTACTTCCCTCCTTCTCTCTCTTTCTTTCTTGCTATTTTGGAAGATGGGGTCTCACTCTGTCACTCAGGCTGGAGTTCAGTGGCACCATCTAGGCTCACTGCAACCTCTGCCTCCCTGGGGCTCAAGCAATCCTTCTACCTGAACTTCCTGAGTAGCTGGGACTCCAGGTGCATGCCACCACACTGGGCTAATTTTTTTATTTGTTTCTTTGTTTTTGAGATGGAGTCTCACTCTGTTGCCCAGGCTGGAGTGCAGTGGCCCGATCTCAGCTCACTGCAACCTCCACCTGACCTGCCTCAGCCTCCCAAATAGTTGGGACTACAGGGACCCGCCGCCAGGCTAGCTAATTTTTTATTTTTAGTAAAGACAGGGTTTCACCATATTGGCCACACTCGTCTCAAACTTGTGACCTTGTGATCCGCCTGCCTCAGCCTCTCAAAGTGCTAGGATTAGAGGTGTGAGCCACCATGTCCAACCTAATTTTTGTATTTTTTTTGAGATGGAGTCTCGCTCTTTCATCCAGGCTGGAGCACAATGGCACAGTCTCAGCTCATTGCAACCTCTGCCTCCCAGGTTCAAGTAATTCTCCTGCCTCAGCCTCCAGGGCAGTTGGGATTATAGGTGCACGCCACCATGCCCAGCTGATTTTTTTGTATTTTTTAGTAGAGATGGAGTCTTACTATGTTGGCCAGGCTGGTCTCAAACTCCTGACCTCGTGATCCACCTGCCTCTGCCTCCCAAAGTGCTGGGATTACAGGCGTGAGCCACCATGCCCAGCCCAATTTTTGTAGTTTTTTGTAGAGACAGGGTTTCGCCATGTCAGGCTGGTCTCGAACTCCTGGACTCAAGCAATTCACCTGCATTAACCTTCCAAAGCACTGGGGTTACAAGCATGAGCTACTGTGCCTGGCCAACTTCAATTCTAAATAGGTTAAATTCTTCCAACAAAAAGGCAGAGATTAGCACAATGAATTAAAAAAAAAAAAAAACTCAAAAAAAATTTAGTCACATTCACAGAGTTCAGTGGATCTCAAATAAGAATAAAACCTAAACAAAATCAAAAGAGAACTTTAAAAGCAACCATATAAAAACCCAAAACATTATGAAATGACAACTTTAAAGTGAAAGGAAAAAACAAAAAGAAACTCAAAGGTAGAATTCTATATATAGCAAAAATAAAAGTTAGAGATCACCATTTATGATTTCCAAAATCATAAACAGAGTAATGACAACCAACAGATAGGCATTATAACAAACACCAAAGGGAGTTTTCATGAAAAGGAAAAATGACCCAAAATAGAACTATGAAAAGGCAGGGAAGAGTGAAAAGCCTAGAAATGAAGGGGGATAAATGGAGTCAACATGTTTCAAAGCTATAGGTTTAGGTAGTACAATGAATAGTTTGTATTTCATTATAATATGTCAAAAATGCTTGTTTGTTTGTTTGTTTTGAGACGGTGGTCT
>NW_022448446.1:0-1832 GCF_009761245.1 Sapajus apella | reverse complement strand
CTGTAAGTCCTGCTATCGAGAGCTGTGTGTGTTACAATGTCTGATTTGGTCAGGCGGGATCGAGGCTGTCTGTAAGCTTAGGTGAGGGGAGGCTGGTGTCCAGCAAGTATGCAGTACCCCCTCAACATCCCAGTTCTTCTCCACCAATCTTCCAATTCTAGGACTGATGCGGAGGCCCTCAGAGTGACTTAAGAGCGGAAGTAGTCAGCATGTTCTGTGGCTAGCTTGTTTGGGAGAGTATATTGTAAATCCTCTGCCGACAAAACGTTGGAAACAAGTAGTGTTTCAGCTTAAGTTTCTCGTAAATGGCTTGCAGTCATATAAACCAGAGCATGCATACCACAGGGCAACATGAGGGTCCCTCTACCACCCTTTCTCCCAGTGGCCTAGGTGGGCATCTACACAGAATAACGTGTGCAGCCTCACTGTGTGAAAGTCCAGTGCTTTGTGCTTGGAGTTTCATCAGGGAAGGGCCCCTGACTTGGAATGTTGCCGAGCTGCCACGGAGGGAAACAGGGGGAGTGCGGTGCTGTTGGGTCTGCGTCTCGCTCTGTGACAGGAGACACGAGATAGCCTTGGTCTTATGAAGACCTTGGGTGTCGCAGCTCACTTCAGCCCTGAGCAGCCTGTTGCAGGTGTTGGGCCCTGGTTCTGGAGGTGAGAATATAGCCTGGGCTTCCACTGCATGGCTGGCACAGTGGGCATTCAGGTGCCCTGTGCCAGATGCAGTGGTGCACAGCTGGGAACCAAGGGTCCCTGCTTCTGCTGGAGAATCTGGGCAGATGTAAAGGGTTAAGGTTAGTGGCAGGGTTAGGGGTTAAGTTTAGGGTTGGTGTTTGGGTTTGGCATTTGGGGTAAAGGGTCAAGGGTCAGGGCTAAAGAGTAGGATGAGGGTTTGGAGTAGGAGCAGGGTTAGGGTCACGGGGTTAGGGTTTAGAGTTAGAGGTTAAGGGGGTGAGGATGAGGGTAATAAGCAGATTACTAAAAGCAATTCTGCTTCACTTCAATAACAACCTTCCCCAGCTCATTTTGTCTCCACAAACTTATTTTTCCAAGAAGAATCCCAGGCTTCTTAAAGTACCCAGTGACTTTTCACACCTTAAATCTGTGAAACCCTGTCGTCTTCTGCCATATGCATAGTTCAAACATACAAGGTGAGGCAAGGCCACACGCCATCCTGAAGGGACCTGAGAAATTCTTCTCTTTCTCTCTCTGGAACAAAATAAATTCCTCTCTTTCTCTCTCTGGACCAAAATTAATTCTCTGGACCATCAGTGCTAACCTTCAAAAGCCAAACCCGTTTGTGAGATTTCCTTTAAAACTATTGTAGACCCAAGTGTTTATATGATATTAATTTATTATTTATATTAATATAAGGGAAAATGTTTAAATCTGTCTATGCCACATGTGCCTCTGGCTTATTGCCCAGTTAATTGTCACCTCAGGCTAAACTTTTGTTTCTGTCTCTAATTTTTGTCGGAAAGAATATAACTGATCTCAAAACAACTGCTTTTATTGTAGGGACTCATGCTGCCATCTCCATTCCTCCCTTTTTTCTTGTAGTTGGTGTGGAAGTTCTTTAAGGCGAACATTTTGACCACCCTCATGCTCCCATGTCCACTGTCAGCACATTCAGACTTACCCAGCCAAGGCTGTCATCTTAGGCCAGGGATTTTTTAGGGATCTTTATTTTGCTGTGATACGGTTGGCACTCCTTTGACTCACTGTATCACCCCAGAGTTCTTTTCATTTTAGGAGCCCAAGAGGGCAGAAAAAGAAGTAGGTGAGCAATTAAACTTTCTGAGTCGGGAGAGAGTCCCGTTCTGTTAAGC
>NW_022448445.1:0-1832 GCF_009761245.1 Sapajus apella | reverse complement strand
GATAGCAGGGGGTGGGGGGCCAGGGGAGGGATAGCAGGGGGTGGGGGGCTAGGGGGGGTAGCAGGGGGTGGGGGGATTGGGGAGGGGTAGCAGGGGGTGGAAGGGTTAGGGGAGGGTTAGCAGGGGGTGGGGGCCTAGGGTAGAGATAGCAGTGAGTTTGGGGGATTGGGGAGGGATAGCACGGGTGGGGGGCTAGGGGAAGCATAGCAGGGGGTGGGGGGCCAGGGGAGGGATAGCAGGGGGTGGGGGGCCAGGGGAGGGATAGCAGGGGGTGGGGGCCAGGGGAGGGATAGCACAGGGTGGAGGTTTAGGGGAGTGATAGCAGGGGGTGGGGGGTAGGGGAGGGGTAGCAGGAGGTGGGGGCTAGGGGAGGGAGAGCACGGTGTTTGTGGGATTGGGGAGGGAGAGCATTAGGAGACATAGGCAATGTAGATGACCGGGACGGGGATCGGCGCAGCAAACCACCCTGGCACGTGTGTACTCATGTAACAAACCTGCACATTCTGCACATGGACCCCAGAACTTAAAGTATTTAAAAAAAAAATAATTACAGGCAAAGAAATCCCAGTTATGGCGTCTGAGCCTGAATGAGTTTCACGTGTATTCGGTCAACGAACCTCAGAGCCCTGGACCAATGAAAACAGAACCTCACGCTTCAATATTTGCTTAACCTGTAACATAATTGTGTGTGTGTGTGTGTGTGTGTCTGCATGTGTGTGTGTGTCTGCGTGTGTCTGTGTTTCTGCATGTGTGTGTCTCTGCATGTGTGTGTGTGTTTCTCCGTGTGTGTGTGTGTTTCTGCGTGTGTGTGTATTTTGAAAAAAAAAAAAGACTGAATGATTTAAGTCTGAAGAAAAAATACAATTCCATATTGAATTGTACGTGATTTGTAAGACTTTTTATGAGGCTTAATCCTACGGCAAAGTTTCTCTCTCCTGGAAAATGGCTCTCAAGTGCGATTTGCTGGGATTATCCAAAGCCCTAAAGTGCCCGGGCGGAGGGAAAAACCTCCGTCCTCTTACGGCCCTTGGCTTCTCCTGAGCCTCTGTTGAGTGGGTATCATCATGGTGGTCAATTCTGGTTTTGCTTCAGCGTGGAACAAACACGCCTAAGGGTCACGCGGGGTGCGTGCAAGCTCCTGGCTCCGAAATTCTCCTCTTGGCGGATCACAGGGTGCTCATTTCCATCTCTGAAAGCAACGAAACGGTGCTGCCTCCATCCCTTTGACCAGCGTGGCCACAACCTGCAAAATCAAACCTCTCTTCATTGGCCTGGGTGAGGTGGCTGATACCTGAGGTCGGGAGTTCGAGACCAGCCTGGCCAACATGGTCAAACCCCGTGTCTACTAAAAATACAAAAATTAGCTGGGCATGGTGCCACGTGCCTGTAATCCCAGCTACTTGGGAGGTTGAGGCAGGAGAATCCCTTGAACCTGGGAGGCGGAGGCTGCACTGAGCAGAGATCACACCACCGCACTCCAGCCTGGGTGACAGAGCAAGACTCTGTCTCAAAAAAAAAAAATTTATATATATGTATATATACAAATTTATTTTATATATATATAAATTTATTATATATATATTAAAAAATTATATGTATACAAAATATACATAAAAATTTTATGTCTATTTAATTTATATATATAAATATAAAAATATATCTATAAATATATATTTATAAACATTTATTAAAATATATTTATTTTTTATAAATCTTTTATTTATAAAAAATATTTATTTTTATATATGTATAAATATATTTATATAAATATATTTATATAAATATTATATATATATTATATATATATAAATATTATATAAATTATATATATA
>NW_022448444.1:921-1832 GCF_009761245.1 Sapajus apella | reverse complement strand
GGGGTTTCTCCATATTGATCAGGCTGGTCTCTTTGAGGTCTCAAATTTGACCTCAGGTGATCTGCTCCCTCAGACTCCGAAAGTTCTGGGATTACTGGCATGAGCCACCTGAGCCTGGACTCTCCTGTTTTTAAAAAACTTTCTAGGAATATTCAGCAAGTGTGAGATTATCTGTGTGTGTTTTGCAGTTAAACCACACGCAGTTACCTTGTTGGTTAGTTAATTATGAGGACCTTTTATCTGTTGTTCGATTTTATGTCGCAGAATTGTCTGTTCAGGTCCTTTGCGAAATACTAGATTCTTTTGCTAGTTTGTATTGTTTTTTTGTGTACACCTTAGATGACAACTCGTGAATTACATGATTACCTGAAATTTTTGCCTAATCTATAGGATGCTTTTTTTTATTTGGAAAGTAGTTTCTTTGCTGTGCAGAAACTTTTCAGGTTGATGTAGTCCATGTTTATTTTTGCGTTTTATGCATGTAATTTTGGTCACCCATATAAGAAAATACTTATCAGTGACAAAGCAATTAATTGTCAATGGGGTTTTTCTTCCAGGGTGTTTGTTTATTTTTCTCTTTGCAAAGGTGAGCAGAGATTTAAGTGACCCAGAATACATGCTCAACCTTTTTTTTAGTTAAAAACATTTTGTGGTTTATGATCTTTTGTTGAGGTCTTCGGGGTTTGTTTGTTTGTTTGTTTTTTGCGGGGGGGGGTTGATTTTCATATGTCATGTAAAATCAAGATCCTGTTTCTCTCTTCTGCATGCAGATATCGTTTTTCTCAAAGGTATTCATTGAGCAGACTCTGCCTTCCACATTGCGGTGGTCTTTATCAAAGTGAGTTGACTGTGTCCATATTTGCATTGATCTTGTTTTGTCTTCCCTGTTTTTGTCCACAGTTCTAGGTATT
>NW_022448444.1:0-911 GCF_009761245.1 Sapajus apella | reverse complement strand
GGGGTTTCTCCATATTGATCAGGCTGGTCTCTTTGAGGTCTCAAATTTGACCTCAGGTGATCTGCTCCCTCAGACTCCGAAAGTTCTGGGATTACTGGCATGAGCCACCTGAGCCTGGACTCTCCTGTTTTTAAAAAACTTTCTAGGAATATTCAGCAAGTGTGAGATTATCTGTGTGTGTTTTGCAGTTAAACCACACGCAGTTACCTTGTTGGTTAGTTAATTATGAGGACCTTTTATCTGTTGTTCGATTTTATGTCGCAGAATTGTCTGTTCAGGTCCTTTGCGAAATACTAGATTCTTTTGCTAGTTTGTATTGTTTTTTTGTGTACACCTTAGATGACAACTCGTGAATTACATGATTACCTGAAATTTTTGCCTAATCTATAGGATGCTTTTTTTTATTTGGAAAGTAGTTTCTTTGCTGTGCAGAAACTTTTCAGGTTGATGTAGTCCATGTTTATTTTTGCGTTTTATGCATGTAATTTTGGTCACCCATATAAGAAAATACTTATCAGTGACAAAGCAATTAATTGTCAATGGGGTTTTTCTTCCAGGGTGTTTGTTTATTTTTCTCTTTGCAAAGGTGAGCAGAGATTTAAGTGACCCAGAATACATGCTCAACCTTTTTTTTAGTTAAAAACATTTTGTGGTTTATGATCTTTTGTTGAGGTCTTCGGGGTTTGTTTGTTTGTTTGTTTTTTGCGGGGGGGGGTTGATTTTCATATGTCATGTAAAATCAAGATCCTGTTTCTCTCTTCTGCATGCAGATATCGTTTTTCTCAAAGGTATTCATTGAGCAGACTCTGCCTTCCACATTGCGGTGGTCTTTATCAAAGTGAGTTGACTGTGTCCATATTTGCATTGATCTTGTTTTGTCTTCCCTGTTTTTGTCCACAGTTCTAGGTATT
>NW_022448443.1:0-1832 GCF_009761245.1 Sapajus apella | reverse complement strand
TGTGGATTTGGGGTGGAGAGTTCTGTAAATGTCTATTAGGTTTGCTTGGTCCAGGTCTGAGTTCAAGTCCTGGATATCCTTGTTAATTTTCTGTCTGGTTGATCTGTCTAATGTTGACAATGGGGTGTTTAAGTCTCCCACTATTATTGTGTGGGAGTCTAAGTCCCTTTGTAAGTCATTAATAACTTGCCTTATGTATCTGGGTGCTCCTGTATTGGGTGCGTATATATTTAGGATCGTTAGCTCTTCTTGTTGCATTGATCCTTTTACCATTATGTAATGTCCCTCTTTGTCTCTTATGATCTTTGTTGCTTTAAAGTCTAATTTATCAGAGACGAGAATTGCAACTCCTGCTTTTTTTTGCTGTCCATTTGCTTGGTAAATCTTCCTCCATCCCTTTATTTTGAGCCTTTGTGTATCCTTGCATGTGAGATGGGTTTCCTGGATACAGCACACCGATGGGTTTTGTCTTTTTATCCAATTTGTCAGTCTGTGTCTTTTGATTGGGGCATTTAGTCCATTTACATTTAGGGTTAATATTGTTATGTGTGAATTTGATACTGCCATTTTGGTGCTAGCTGGCTGTTTTGCCCTTTAGTTGAGCTGGTACTTGTTGTTCCTTTATATGTGTAGAGCCTCTTTCAGGAGCTCTTGTAGAGCTGGCCTGGTGGTGACGAAATCTCTGAGTACTTGCATGTTCCCAAAGGATTTTATTTTTCCTTCACTTATGAAGCTTAGTTTGGCTTGATAGGAGATTCTGGGTTGAAAGTTCTTTTCTTTAAGGATGTTGAATATTGGCCCCCATTCTCTTCTGGCTTGTAGGGTTTCTGCTGAGAGATCTGCTGTGAGTCTGAAGGGCTTCCCTTTGTGGGTAACCCGACCTTTCTCTCTGGCTGCCCTTAGTATTTTCTCCTTCATTTCGACCCTGGTGAATCTGACGATTATGTGCCTTGGGGTTGCTCTTCTTGACGAATATCTTTGTGGTGTTCTCTGTATTTCCTGGACGTGAATGTTTGCCTGCCTTGCTAGGTTGGGGAAGTTTTCCTGGATAATATCCTGCAGAGTATTTTCCAGCTTGGATTCATTCTCTTCGTCGCATTCGGGTACGCCTATCAAACGTAGATTAGGTCTTTTCACATAGTCCCACATTTCTTGGAGACTTTGTTCATTCTTTTTTACCCTTTTTTCTCCAGTCTTGCCTTCCCGTTTTATTTCATTGAGTTGATCTTCGACCTCTGATATCCTTTCTTCTGCTTGTTCAATTCGGCTGTTGATACTTGTGCATGCTTCAGGAAGTTCTCGTGTTGCAGTTTTCAGCTCCATCAATTCACTTATATTCCTTTCTATTTTGTCCATTCTTGTTAGCATTTCGTCCAATCTTTTTTCAAGGTTCTTAGTTTCTTTGCATTTGGTTAGAACATGTTCTTTAAGTTCACAGAAGTTTCTTACTACCCATCTTCTGAATTCTGATTCTGTCATTTCATCACACTCATTCTCCATCCAACCTTGTTCACTTGCTGGCGACGAGTTGTGATCCCTTTTAGGAGGAGAGGTGTTCTGGTTTCGGGTGTTTTCATCCTTTTTGCGCCGGTTTCTTCCCATCCTTAAGGATTTATCCACCTGTCGACTTTGTAGTTGCTGGCTTTCAGATTGGGTCTCAAATCTTTCAGATTGACGTTCTGTTTGTTGATGATGAGGTTATTTCTGTTTCTTGGTTTTCCTTCTGACAGTCTGGCCCCTCTGCTGTAGGTCTGCTGAGGTTCACTCCAGGCCCTGCTTGCCTGGGGTTCACCTGCAGCAGCTGTTGAACAGCAAGGGTTGTTACCAGTTTT
>NW_022448442.1:0-1834 GCF_009761245.1 Sapajus apella | reverse complement strand
ACCCAGGCTGGAGTGCAATGGCGCAGTCTGGGCTCACTGCAACCTCCACCTCCCGGGTTCAGGCAATTCTCCTGCCTCAGCCTCCTGAGTAGCTGGGACTACAGGCACGCGCCACCATGCCCAGCTAATTTTTTGTATTTTTAGTAGAGACGGGGTTTCACCATGTTGACCAGGATGGTCTCGATCTCTTGACCTCGTGATCCACCCACCTCGGCCTCCCAAAGTGCTGGGATTACAGGCGTGAGCCACCGCGCCCGGCCCTGTTTCTGTTTTTTTAAATGGAGTCTCACTCTGTTGCCCAGGCTGGAGTGCAGTGACACAATCTCAGCTCACTGTAACCTCTGCCTCCTAGGCTCAAGCAATTCTTGTGCCTCAGCCTCCTGAGTAGCTGGGATTACAGGTGTGTACCACCACACCTGGATAATTTGTATTTTTTGTAGAGATGGGGTTTCACCATGTTGGCCAGGCTGTTAGATCTTGAACTCCTGACCTCAGATGATCCACCTGCCTCTGCCTCCCAAAGAGCTGGGATTACAGGTGTGAGCCACCGTGCCTGACCTTGAAGTTACTTTCGTAACAAACCCACTCTTGAGATAACGAACCCACTCCCATGATAGTGACATTAATCTATTTAAGAGGGCAGGCCATCATGATCAAATCTACCTTTCTGTTCATTTCAGGAATGTCTACCTTTCCAATCAGAATGTTCACCTTTTCTCCTTGGAGAATGAGTATAATGGCAGCTTTAAAGTCTTGAATAATCCCAACACTGTGCCTGGCATCTGCTCATTGTCTTTCCCCTTGAGAACTGATCAGATTTTTCTGGTTCTTTGTATTCTGAATATTTTGTTCTGAGGCTCTGAGTTCTGTTATACCTTCTGGATAATGTTGATTTTTTTTTTTTTTTTTAAACCAGGGAGCCTCCCGCTAGAAGGCAGTGCGGCTGCCCTTACTTTCTTTTTCTTAGACAGAGTCTGACTCTGTTGTCGGGCTAGAGTGCAGCGGCAAGATCTCAGCTCACTGCAACCTCTGCTTCCTCAGCTACAAACAATTCTCCCTCCTCAGCCTCCGGAGTAGCTGAGACCACAGGTGTGAGCCCCCACGCCTGGCTAATTTATTTTATTTTTTGGTAGAGATGGGGGTCTCACTTGTTGCCCAAGCTGGTCTCTAACTCCTGGGCTTAAGCCATCCACTCACCTCGGTGTCCCAAAATGTTGGGATTACAGGTGTGAGCTGGCTAATGTTGATTTTCATTTGTTTCTTTAACAGGCCACCCACCCAGTGGGATTCGGACCACAAGTTCTGTCTCATCATCTGTGGATTCCCACATCAGTCAGTTCAGTTTTGGAAGACTTTGCTCTGCTGTTTGGGTGTGTCCCTTCATGTACCACTTGGATGTTGATTTACATTTACACTTTAGTTTCATTCTCAGAGACTTTGCTATGCATCTTTGGGTGTGTTCTGCACATGCATAGTTTAGGGGTGGGCCCTGGAACTTAGATTAGTTTGTACACAGAATTTGAGATACTCTTCTCCAGCTGTCTCATCTCAGGGATTTCCACATCACAAATAAATAAATAGAATAACATTTCAATTGGGAGGCAGAGATGGGTGGATCACCTGAGGTCAGGAGTTCAAGACCAGCCTGGCCATCATGGTGAAACCCCATCTTTAAAAAAAAGAAAAAGAGGCCGGGCGCGGTGGCTCAAGCCTGTAATCCCAGCACTTTGGGAGGCCGAGGCGGATGGATCACAAGGTCAAGAGATCGAGACCATCCTGGTCAACACGGTGAAACCCCGTCTCTACTAAAAATACAAAAAATCAGCTGGGCATG
>NW_022448441.1:0-1834 GCF_009761245.1 Sapajus apella | reverse complement strand
ATGCACACCAGAGCCCCCAACACATGCACACCAGAGCCCCCAACACATGCACACCAGAGCTCCCAACACATGCACACCAGAGCCCCCAACACACACCAGAGCTCCCATCACACACGCACCAGAGCTCCCAACACACACGCACAAGAGCTCCCAACACACACACACATGAGACCCCAACACAGAGTGGTGACTCCTCCCTTCTGCCCTCAGCCCCCATCTGTAACCTGCTGCTGCTCACAGCCCAACTCTTACTCTCCATCAAGGCCTGCGGTATGCAGCCCTAAGGTGCCTCCAAAGACCCCACCTCCAGCTACTCACAGCCTCTGGTACCCAGGGAGACCAAAGGATGGGGACAGAGCCAAGTGGCTTGCTTCTAACAAATGGATAGAACAGAAGTGACAGAGATGGGATGTCCCTTCCAAGGTTAGCTTCCGAAAAGACCATGGGTTCCACCAGCCTCTGCACCTTGAACGCTCTCTCCCAGAACGCTCTTTTTGGCCGGTCAGCTGTCATGCACAAGCTACCCTGTGGAGATGCCCGCCTGGTGAGCAGCTGACACCCCCAGCCAACACCTGAGCCCACTACCAGCACCTGTGTGAGCTGGGAGGTGTCTCCTCTGCAGCAGAGCGTTGAGATGACACAGTCTCAGCAGAAGCTATAACTGCAGCCTCCTGACGGACCCCAAGCCCCGAGACCCAGCAAAGCCACACCCACGCTCATGCTCACACCTTTCTGACTCGCAGAAAGGGTTAAATAAATGCTTGTTGTTTTAAGCTGCTGCCTTGTGGGGTAACTTGTTATGCAGCAGCCGCAAGCTGATACAAGGCCTCAGGGCAGAGCTAGAGATTCTGGGAGAGGGAGGATCTCGGAGATGATACGTCTGATGTCCCTCTACTCTGCCTCCTCAGAAAATGAGCCTCTGGCCTCGGCTTGCACACCCGGGTGACGGGAGCTCCCTGCTTACTGAGGCCAGCAAGCCCGCTGTGGAGCCAGGCTGTCTTCAGCGAAATATCTTGATGGGCCATCGAGATGGATGAGGATTAGGAGTGAACCAGTCTCAGTCAGTCAGTCTCTCTCTCTCTCTCTCTCTCTCTCTCTCTCTCTCTCTCTCGTGTGTGTGTGTGTGTATTGGGGGTTCTGGTGTATGTTGGGGTCTTTGGTGTGTGTACTGGGGTCTCTGGTGTGTTTATTGGGAGCTCTGTTAAGTGTGTTCGGGTCTCTGGTATGTGTGTGTTGTGTCTCTGGCGTGTGTTAGGGGCTCTGGCATGTGTGTTGTGGACTGTGTGTGTGTTGGGGGCTGTTTTTGGGGGGCTCTGTATGTTTGGGGCTTTGGTGTGTGTTGGGAGCTCTGTGTGTGTTGGGGGCTGTGTTTGTGTTGGGGGCTCTGATGTGTTGGGGTCTCTGGTATGTGTTGGGGTCTCTGGCATGTGTGTTGGGGACTCCGTGTGTGTATTGGGGCTGTTTTTTGGGGGCTGTGTGTGTTGGGGGCGCTGTGCGTGTGTGTTGGGGGCTCTGTGTGTGTTGGGGGCTCTGTGCATGTGTGTTGGGGGCTGTGTGTTGGGGACTTTGTACATGTATGTTGGGGACTCTGCATGTGTGTTGGGGTATATGTTTCTTGGGGGATCTGTATGTTGGGGGCTCTGGTGTGTGTGTTGGGGCTCTGTGTGTGTGTTGGGGTATGTGTTTCTTGGGGGCTCTGTATGTTGGGGGCTCTGGTGTGTGTTGGGGCTCTGTGTGTGTGTTGGGGGCTGTGTGTGTTGGGGACTCTGCGTGTGTGTTGGGGGGCTCTGTGTGTGTTGGGGGCTGTGTGTGTGTTGGGGGCTCTGTGCGTGTG
>NW_022448440.1:0-1834 GCF_009761245.1 Sapajus apella | reverse complement strand
CGGCTGGCGAAAACAGCCGCACTGGCAACCCGTGGGTCTCCTCTGCCTGGGGATCTCCTGGTCTGTGGGCAATAAAAATCCACCTGGAAATGCGGCGTCGACTCACCCTCTGCGCTTTCACTGGGAGCTGCAATCCTGAGCTGCTCCTAGTAGGACATCTTGGGTCCTCTCTTTATCATCTATTATTTTACTGCTTTTTTTTTTTTGTGGAAAGGGTGTGAGGTAGCACTACAATTATACATACGTTGGATCTTCTTTGTCTTTTTTTTTTTTTTTTTCACTCTGTTCCCAGATTGGAGTGCAGTGGCAAGATCTCGGCTCGCTGCAACGTCTGCCTGTCGGGTTCAAGTGATTGTCCTGCCTCAGCCTCCTGAGTAGCTGGGATTGCAGCTGCATGTCACCACAGTCAGCTAATTTTTTGTATATTTAGTAGAAAAGTGCTTTCACCATGTTAGCCAGGGTGGTCTTGATCTCCTGACCTCATGATCCAACCACTTCAGCCTCCCAAAGTGCTGGGATGAAAGGAATAAGCCACCATGCCTGGCCTGAGCCTGACTTCTTTATCCCTTCTCAGGAAAATTTCTTCTCTGTTTGAGTCTCCTCTGATTACATTTTTCTCTTCCCTATTTCTTATTTCAATGTATTTTCACAATTGTGTTCCAGATGTTTGTTTCAGAAATATTTGTTTTGTTTTGTTTTTTTATATTTCCTCCTGAGTCCAGTCAACTATCTTTATATTTTTCCGTTGGCTAGTCACTTTTAACATGGGATATCTAAATATTTTAAATTTATACCATTCTTTAGTAGTTTTTTTTTTTTTTTTTTGGAGTCTTGCACTATCACCCAGGCTGGTGTGGAGCGGTGAGATCTGAGTTCACTGCAACCTCCACCTCCCAGTGGAGGCTGAATTCAGTATGAATTTGGTATGACTTTTAGTATGAATTTAACCTTTGGTGGCCTCCCCGCAGCTGTGCTTGTCTTACTTTGCTCTCATCTTTCAGAGAGTCTAACCTGTCATTGGCTGACCAGCCATTCACCTGGGGGGACACACAGGCAACTTACTGGCTTGCCTGTAAGTTATGTTGCCGGTGTATCCATTCCTGGTGCTGCTCATTTCTTTCATACGAGCAGACTGGCTTTTGCCATGACTGTAGCTTTTGCTGGCCTCCCCACGCCTGTGCCTGTCTTAGGTTGCTCTCATCTTTCAGAGAGTCTTACCCATCATTGGCTAGCCAGACATCCACCTGGGGGGACACACAGGCAATTTACTTGCTTGCCTGTAAATTACACTGCCAGTGCATCTGTTCCTGGCGCTGCTCATTTCTTACATACGAGCAGGCTGGCTTTTGCCATGACTGTAGCCTTTGCTGGCCTCCCCATGGCGGTGCCTGTATTAGGTTGCTCTCATCTCTCAGAGAGTCTTACCCGTAATTGGCTAACCAGCCATCCACCTGGGGGCACACAGGCAACTTAGTTGCTTGCCTGTGAACTACACGGCTGGTGCATTTGCTTAGAGAGCTGCTCGTTTCATGGGAGCAGACTGGATTTGGCTATGACTTTAGGGTTTTGTGGTCTCCCCATGGCTGTGCCTGTCTTAGGTTGCACTCATCTTTCAGAGAGTCTTTCCTGTCATTGGCTAACCAGCCATTGACCTTAGGGGCACAAAGGCAACTTACTTGCTTGCCTGGGTAGTTGCCCGTTATGTATATCTGCTTCTAACACTGCTTGTTTCCTTCGTCGGAGCAGACTGGCTTTTGCCATGACTGTAGCCTTTGCTGGCCTCCCCATGGCTGTGCCTGTCTTAGGTTGCTCTCATCTTTCAGAGAGTCTTACC
>NW_022448439.1:1300-1835 GCF_009761245.1 Sapajus apella | reverse complement strand
CTTTATTTATGAGTTTCTGTTATGCTGCTGCCTTCCTTTTTTTTTTTACCTTCAGACCTGCCCTGCCCAGCAAGGAGGTGGCCTAGTCACTGTCTGCCTGTAGAGTCTTTGCTGAGCTGCTGTGGGGTCCGCCCAGCTGCCGAGTGAACTTCCCTGCAGTCCTGTTTATATGGGTGTAGCTTTGGCGATGGTGGCCCATCTCTGTTGAGGCGGAGTCTCTCTGCTGTGGCGGGTTGCCTCAGCAACGGTGGGCTGCCTCAGCAATGGCGGGTTGCCTTGGCAACAGCGGGCTGCCTCAGCAATGGCCAACTACCTCCATCGTGGCGGGCTGACTCGGTAATGGTGGACGCCCCTCCCCCACAGAGCTGGACCGTCCCGGATTCAGCTGCATTTGCTGTGAAACTCTCCATCCAGAGTTTCTGACTGCTGTTCTTTTGTGGGGGTTGGACCAGCCGAGCCTGATCGCCTGGCTCCCTGCCTCAGAGCCTTTTTTAAGTTGGTGTTCCAGTCGCCTGTTGAAGAGGCGCCAGGGTCT
>NW_022448439.1:0-1200 GCF_009761245.1 Sapajus apella | reverse complement strand
TTCAGCTGCATTTGCTGTGAAACTCTCCATCCAGAGTTTCTGACTGCTGTTCTTTTGTGGGGGTTGGACCAGCCGAGCCTGATCGCCTGGCTCCCTGCCTCAGAGCCTTTTTTAAGTTGGTGTTCCAGTCGCCTGTTGAAGAGGCGCCGGGGTCTGTTTGTTTTCCCCTGTGGCCACTCACTGCGCTGGCTTAAACAGCGGCAATGAGGTTTGTGGCGCATTTTTTTTTTGCCCTGGAATCTACTGTCCTGGTTCCCTCTTCAGTCCCCTTTTTAAACCAACGAATGGGCGACTTGCCGTGGCTCCAATTGCCAGCCAAAAGGGCCCCTGGACCAGTGTATTTTGTATGGAGAACCGCGGCTCCAGGGCCCCGACAAAGCAGCCGCACGGGGCAAAGCAGCGGTGCCGACTGGCACAGCCGTGCTGGCCAAAACAGCCGCGCTGGTGACCTGTGGAGCTCCTCCGCCTGGGAATTTCCTAGTCTGTGGGCAATAAAAATGTGGCGTCCACTCACCCTCTGCGCTTTCACTGGGAGCTGCAATCCTGAGCTGTTCCTAAATGGCCATCTTGGATCCTCCTCCCCTAAATAATGTTTTAATGTATTTTATTGCTGATCATGGCATAGCATAAAGATGTGCTCATTTAAAACACTTCTGAAGTGGTGCAAGAAAAACTGATATGCAGAATATTCTTTTTTTTTTCTTTCTTTCTTTTTTTTTGAGATAAAATCTTGCTCTGTCAACCAGGCTGGAGTGCAGTGGTGCAATCTCGGCTCACTGCAACCTCCGCCTCTGGGTTCAAGCAATTCTCCTGACTCAGCCTCCCAAGTAGCTGGGGTTACAGGCACCCACCACCATGCCTGGTTAATTGTCATGTTTTTAGCAGAGACGGGGTCTCGCCATGTTGGCCACGCTGGTCTTGAACTCCTGACCTCAGGTGATCTGCCCACCAAAGTGCTGAGATTACCAACATCAGCCACTGTGCCCAGCACTAATATGTAGAATATTGTATGTAGGTATTTTCTATGTTAGACCCCCTCTAAGAAGGGTTTCTATATAAGAATAGTACAAATGATCTGGAAAGGTTAATAGGCTTGACAAATTTATGTTTCTTAACACTGTAAAAGTAGTCCAGTTATCCTACGGTATATGCACAGGACATATACCATATGGGGTTGGTTCCAAGACCCCTATTTCTACC
>NW_022448438.1:0-1835 GCF_009761245.1 Sapajus apella | reverse complement strand
AGGTTGCGGTGAGCCGAGATCGCGCCTCCTGGGTTCAGGCAATTCTCCTGCCTCAGCCTCCTGAGTAGCTGGGATTACAGGCACGCACCACCATGCCCAGCTAATGTTTTGTATTTTTAGTAGAGATGGGGTTTCACCATGTTGACCAGGATGGTCTCGATCTCTTGACCTCGTGATCCCCCTGCCTCGGCCTCCCAAAGTGCTGGGATTACAGGCTTGAGCCACCGTGCCCAGCTATTTTGTATTTTTAGTACAGACAGGGTTTCTCCATGTTGGTCAGGCTGGTCTTGAAGTCCCAGCCTCAGGTGATCTGCCTGCCTTGGCCTCCCAAAGTGCTGGGATTACAGGCGTAAGCCACCTGGCGCAGCCCCTGGATTTTTTTTTTTAAATAATAAAATAAAAATTTTAAAAATAGGTATGCTTTGTTTTATAGCAAAAAATAACACTCAGTAGAAAATACATTTAAGGCCGGGCGCGGTGGCTCAAGCCTGTAATCCCAGCACTTTGGGAGGCCGAGGCGGGTGGATCACAAGGTCAAGAGATCGAGACCATCCTGGTCAACATGGTGAAACCCCGTCTCTACTAAAAATACAAAAAATCAGCTGGGCATGGTGGCGTGTGCCTGTAATCCCAGCTACTCAGGAGGCTGAGGCAGGAGAATTGCCTGAACCCAGGAGGCGGAGGTTGCGGTGAGCCGAGATAGCGCCATTGCACTCCAGCCTGGGTAACATGAGTGAAACTCCGTCTCAAAAAAAAAAAAAAAAAAAAAAGAAAATACATTTAAACACAGAGTGATTTATTTCATTGTAGTGCTCAAAACTCTTCAATGGCTTGCTGCCAAGAGAATAAAATTCATATTCATTAATGTAGCACTCGGCTTTACACACTTTATCTTAATTTCCGTTTACTCACTCCTATCTAATCTGTTCACACCAGACTACCTCTGTATTCTTTTTCTTATGATTTTCTCTGCTTGAAATATATTATTTACTTTTTCTGTCTGTTGACACACCCTTCAAGGTCCAGCTCAAATGTCCCCCTGCTCTTGTTCTTTCCAACCTTGGGAAACAACTATGCTTTCCTGAGTGTTTACGATCCATTAGAGGGGAAGTATAGGAAACTTATAACACTCATAACTTCCTGTGGGGACACGGCATATGACTGTGCAGATTGCGTCTGACTGCATGCACACTGGACTTGATGTAACTGGTGGTGCCCAGAGCCGGGCAGTGCACGACTTCTGCTCTTGAAGGGAGAACATGGGGAGACACACATAATTCAGGCAAGAGGTAGTAGGGGTGTGAGCCAGGCGCGGTGGCTCACGCCTGTAATCCCAGCACTTTGGGAGGCCAAGGCAGGCAGATCACAATGTTAGAAGTTCGAGACCAACCTGGCCAACGTGGTGAAACCCCCTGTCTACTAAAAATACAAAATTTAGCTGGGCGTGGTGGTGCATGCCTGTAGTTCCAGCTACTTGGGAGGCTGAGGTAGGAGAATAGCTTGAACCCGGGAGGCGGAGGTTGCAGTGAGCCGAGATCATGCCACTGCACTACAGTTTGGGCCACAGAGTGAGACTCAAAAAAAAAAAAAAAGAGGTAGTGGGGTGTGAAAGTGTCTAGGTAGACTTGCTCTCTGAGAAGGTATGCTAAGCAAGACTTGAAGGCTCAGCAGTAGTCACGCTGACAAAGAAAGAGGTCGGGCGCGGTGGCTCACGCCTGTAATCCAAGCACTTTGGAGGCCAAGGCGGGTGGATCACCTGAGGTCGGGAGTTCAAGACCAGCCTGACCAACATGGTGAAACCCCATCTTTAAAAAAAAAAAAAATTCCTGGTCAGG
>NW_022448437.1:514-1835 GCF_009761245.1 Sapajus apella | reverse complement strand
CATCTCTTAAAAAATAAAAAATTTAGGCCAGGCATGGTGGCTTATGCTTATAATCCCAGCATTTTGGGAGGCTGAGGCAGGTGGATCACGATGAGGTCAGGAGTTCAAGACCAGCATGACCAACACGGTGAAACCCTGTCTCTACTAAAAATACAAAAGTTAGCTGTGTGTGGTGGCATGCACCTGTAATCCCAACTCCAGAGGCAGAGGCAAGATAATTGCTTAGAACCTGGGAGGTGGCAGTAGTGGTGAGCCGAGATTGCGCCATTGTACTCTAGCCTGGGAGACAGAGAAAGACTCGGTCTCATAATAAATAAATAAGTAAATAAAAATTTAAAAGTAGCTAAGCTCTTGCTTCATGAGGACAGCATTGCTGTTTGGGATGATGAGAAAGTTTAGAAACAGATGGTGGCGATGGTTGCACAATATTGTGAATCTACCAAACGCCACTGAATTGTACGCTTAAAGGTGGTACATTTATCCCAGTTTATTATCTGTTTCTACAAACATTCATGAAGGCTGGACCCCTGAAATGCCAAAGTCATGATCCAAGGTGGGGAAGGGTGAGTGGGTTTTGTTCTCCTTTTAGTACTTCTTGGTTTGTTCTCAACCGAAATTCGGCGGGGCTAACATCCAATGCTTGGCAGGGTAGGTGTATTACATGCATTTGCGGGCCGGGTATGGTGGCTCACACATGTAATCCCTGCATTTGGGAGGCTGAGGTGGGCAGATTGCCTAAGCTCAGGAGCTCAAGACCAGCCTGGGCAACATGGTGAAACCCTGTCTCTACTAAAAGCACAAAAATTAGCTAGGTGTGGTAGGGTACTTGTAGTCCCAGCTACCTGGTAGGCTGAGGCAGGAGAATCACTTGAACCCGGGAGGCAGAGGTTGCAGGCAGTGAGCCAAGAGGGGATCACTGCACTGCAGCCCGGGCAACAGAACCAGACTGCACCTCCAAAAATAAAAATAAAAATAAATAGGACAGGTACGGTGGCTCACGCCTGTAATCCCAGCACTTTAGGAGGCTGATATAGGCAGCCTACCTGAGGTCAGAAGTTTGCGACCAGCCCAGCCAACATGGTGAAACCCAATCTCTACTAAAAATACAAAATTTACCCAGTGCTCACGCCTGTAATGCCAGCCACTCGGGAGGCTGAGGCAGGAGAATCACTGGAACCTGATAGGCAGAGGTTGCAGTGAGCCAAGATTGCACCACTGCACTCCACCCTGGATGACAGTGTGAGACTCTGTCTCAAAAAACAAACAAATGCATTTTCAGCTTAGTATATTTTTCCTTTTTTTTTTTTTTTTTTTTCCCCCA
>NW_022448437.1:0-414 GCF_009761245.1 Sapajus apella | reverse complement strand
TCTTCCCACATTGACCTCCCAAACTGCTGGGATTACAGATGTGAGCTGCTGCACTTGGCTGCTATTAACAATTTATGATAGATTTATGGGGACATGACCCCGTCCTGAGTCAAGGAGCATCTGTAATCATGCTGAAAATGGGAGTGGCTTGTGTGAGGACATGGGGGAGTGTCACAAAACACAAGTGGACCAGGGCCTGCAGGGGGACACCACAGGCTGCCTTTGGTTCAAACCCAGGGCTCCCTCCTCTGTGTCTCCTGCTGCAGGACAGACACCAGGCTGGCAGCTCTGCAAATCCATGCTGTCTGAACAGCAGGACTTCAAATCCACAGCTGGGGGTTATGGGTGATGTTGGAGCAGGAGCAAGGCAGGGGGGACACATCAGGGGTTGCACCTGCAGCCACATTGGCAGAG
>NW_022448436.1:0-1835 GCF_009761245.1 Sapajus apella | reverse complement strand
TGAGGCAGGAGAACCGCTTGAAACAAGGAGGCAGAGGGTTGCAGTTGACTAAGATTAATTAAGCCACTGAACTCCACCCTCAGTGAAAAAGCAAGATGTTTTCTCATAACAAAACCAAATTCAAATGCCAGTTTAACAATAAAAGAATAAAAGCAAAGGAACCATCCACCCCTCCTAAGGGGAGAAGAAAAGGAGCAGACACGATGCCTCCCCCAGCCACAGCCACTTCTGGTTCTTCTGTCTCTCTCCTTCCCACATCAACCCCAAATGCAATGGTTCACCGTCCTCCTCCGAGTTCCCATGACAGAGGCCACAGTTCAACCCCCTCGCTTGACTTCAATCCATTGCCAAATGCTCCCTGCTGGGGCCTCCTGGAGCTTCTCCCCAAGCCAGGGGGCTTCCCAGTGCAGCCTGATCATGTCTCCAAAGCACAGGTCTGACCCCCCACTGCCCACCTCAACAGCTTCCTTAGCTGATGTCTCTTGAAATCAAGGCCAGGTCCACAGTGCCAATTCCACCCTCTCTACAATCTCTCTGCAGCCAAACCAGCTCGCCATGCTGGTGTTTCCTGGCTTGGTTTCACCTCTCCTTCCAAATGCCTGCCACTCGACTTTGCATCTCTGTTTTCTGTCTGGGGTCCTGCACGCATGTGTTTCTAAAGGGAATCACCCATTCCTTGACGTCAGTTCACCCCACAGCCTCTTTGATGCCTGCCCTCATCTTCCTACCTCTACATGCCCACAGCATGCCAGTGACATCCTATTATAATGTGACATTGGGATGAGGTTATCTGCCCTGGTTTCTCCCAGTCCCGTTAGACTAGATGCCTACAAAAGGCAGGATCTTGGAAAAATATCAATGTATTCTATTTCTTTTAATTTTTTGTGACAGTGACTCGCTCTGTCCCCCAAGCTGGAGTGCAGTGGTGAGATCATAGCTCACTGCAGCCTCCATCTCTTTGGCTCAAGTGATCCTCCCACCTCAGCCTCCTCATTAGCTCAGACTACAGGGCTGTGCCATCACACCTGGACAATTACTTATGTATTTATTTTATTATTTTTATTTTTTTTTATTTTCTTTGAGAAGGAGTCTCGCTCTGTCACCCAGGCTGGAGTGCAATGACAGGAACTCAGCTGACTGCAACCTCTGCCTTCTGGGTTCAAGCAATTCTCCTGCCTCAGCTTTTTCAGTAGCTGGAACTATAGGCCCATGCCACCAGGCCCGGCTGATTTTTTGTATTTTTAGTAGAGACGGTGTTTCACCGTGTTAACCAGGATGGTTTTAATCACCTGACCTGGTGATCCACCAGCCTCGGCCTCCCAAATTGCTGGGATTACAAGCGTGAGCCACTGTGCCCATTCTATTTATTTATTGAGACAGAGTCTCGCTCTATCTCCCTGGCTAAAATGCAGTGGACCTATCTCGGCTAACTACAACCTCCGCCTCCTCGGTTAATGAAATTCTTGTGCTTCAGCCTCTAGAGTAGCTAGGACTAAGGTGTGTGCTACCACGCCAGGGGATTTTCGTATTTTTAGTAGAGATGGGGTTTCGCCATGTTCAACAGGTTGGTCTCAAACTCCTGGCCTCAAGTCATCCACCCGCTTCAGCCTCCCAAAGTGTTGGGATTGCAGGTAGGAGCCACCTGCAATGGCCGGAAGTTCTTTATTTTTAGTAGAGACAAGGGTCTTCCTAAGTTATCCAGGCTAGTCTCGAACGCCTGGCCTCAAGCAATCCTCCTGTGTCGGCCTCCCAAAGTGCTGGGATTCTAGGCCTGAGCCACCACTCTCGGCCACCAGTTGGCTTTTTGTCTCCATCCTGAAGGTGTGAGGGGCGCC